>NC_039288.1:11141942-11344442 GCF_003368295.1 Carassius auratus | reverse complement strand
TGCTGTCGTGGCAGCATTGTAGCTAATGAGGGTATGGGGGCCTGTGAGTTACTGTGCCCATCACTACTCATGGCTGTCTGTGGCAGCGCCAATCCACCACTGGCTCCCATGACAGCTCTCTGTGTTGAAGTCGGATTCGCTAATGAAGTATTATTTATTTATTTATTTACAATACACCACAAATATTTTATTTACATATTATCTTAATTTTCAAACATGAATTTCTGATATTTTATTAATCTCACCCTTTTTATTTATTTATTTATTTATTTATTTTTGAGTTGGCCACTCTTTTTACATACAGTTACAAGCTTTCAAGCTTTTAAAATACACCATACATAAAAGTTTTTGTCATTTCAGGAGTAGTAGTTATTTAGGGGAAATGCAGTATGATTTATTATTATTATTATTATTATTATTATTATTATTATTTTATGTAGATACATTATTTATGTAGTTCCATTATTTAAAAAAATATTAAAATTAATTAAAATATTTCAAAGTTATTCTGCTTAATTAATATTAAATTGATATATTAATGTATATAAACTAATATTTATTAGTATAGTATTTTCACAAAATATTGATCTCTTTATTAAAAAAGACTAAACTAATCCTTTAGCTTCTTTCTTTCTTCTTCTTCTTCTTCTTATTCTTATTATTTTTTTCAATGAGAGAACTGATTCAAAAACACTTTACTTGAGATACTGTTGGACTAAATGGAAAGCAGTGCTCTGGTTCAATGTAAGGCCATTGTGAAACAAAAATGTTCTATTGACCTGTTTCCCTCCAATATGTGTGCATTGGAATCCTAGAAGCTAAATGGCAGGGGCCACTATAGAGTTCTCTCCCATTCACCTCCTACCTGATTCGGTGTGATCCCAATTCGTGTGAGGGCCCCCTCAAGAGCAGCGGGGCAGAGAAATGAATCTCCCATTGTTTAAATCCCGAATGGATCTGCTGAGGAGATATAACCATGAGAACGAGAGGCGATTTCAGTAAAATATTGATCTTGGTTAATTAGATTGCTATCTAGTCCTGAGGGTTTTGATTCTGAGTCACAAGCTGAAGACAAAACCTTGAAAATGAATTTAAATTAAATAAATTCAATATTTCTGCACAGAGCCTTATTATATTTTGTCCCCTTATGAACAGAGTGTGGTTTTAGAATTGACATAGTTAGATCTCACTTGCTCTGAAACCTTTCTCATCCATTATTTATTTTTAATATGCCTAAAACTGTGTTTAGAAGGATATAAGCTGTACTTATTGTAATCGTTCAATTTATTTTTTGAGGCCATAATGTGTTTCAGGTCATGCTGCACTAATTAGATTCATATTTTTGAGCTGAACTTGACAGCACCGCCCACACCTCACACATGCTGTTAAAACCCCACTATACAAGGCCTCGCTGCAAACTTTATTATGTATTACAAATGTTATTAAGAAGTACAGCAACATCATTGTGCAGCTATGACAGCTGCCATCACTGCCATTTGTACAGTGGTTTGTTCAAAGACTTCCTGAACCTTTAACAGTCTTTTCTGTGTCTGTCTGATGAACAGCTCCTGCTCTCTGACATTTCTCCTCCTGACTGAATTACAGAGCCCTTCAGTCATTTCCCTTGTTCTCCTTCATTTCAGACATTAATTAAACTCTTTCATTACATTCCAGCAGTAAGAGGTCACGGTTTTGATTATGTAATTCTGTCCATTGAGAGCATTTTCTCCTGTTCGTTTTTTTTTTTTTTTTTATCTTTCTGTGTACCATGTTTTAAGTTTTAGGCTCCTCATTTATAGTGGCCTTGCTTTAACCTAACCCTTGCTAGTATAAAAGTGATATTTTCATCGCTCTTTGAAAGTTATGGCTGAATGTAATGGCATATAACTTTTTAAGGGCCTTTTTAGGACTGACAGTTGGTATAATTTGCATTCGTAAGTATACACACACACACACATATATATAATTTGTAAATGTTTAATAATTATATTTCAAGATAAAATTCTAAATAATACATTATTATTATTATTTACATTTTATATAAATACCAAATTTTGTTGGCAGTTTAAAAAGCTTTTTGTATTCATTGCATCGCACTTGTGTGTAAAGAAGATGCCATGTGCTGTCTGGTTTTAGGATCAATAGTAATATAAGACCATAGCTGATGAGCGAACCATCTTTACTGTAATCACGGTGACAAACCTTCCTCTTGATGACATCCTTTTGTTATTGTGATTGAGAAATGTCAAAAAGGACAGCCATTGTCTATTCAGCACACCGCTCTCCTCAATGGCCTGACCAGACAATAATCACAATAGTGACCTTTCTGCTTTTCACTTTAAAGCAAAAGTGCAATGAAGCCTTACCATGATTATGTGTCAGCCTCCTCAAGAATCACATGCACGTTAATCGACTCATCACTTAATGAATGAGGGCCATTAATTGATTAGGAGCAATGCTGATTCGCCCTCTCAGCCAGGGCTTATTTCTTCTCTTTCTGTAAGATGAAGTAGCTCAGAGGGGCACTCGCTGAAACCACCGTCCAGCTTCGCTTGGTGCAGCGCACTATCGATTTGACGTCCCTCCCTCTTCCTCTCCATCCGTTCAGAGAGGGGTCTGAAAGCTGCTGAAACGCCACTTTCCTCACTCCCACAGGGCCCTAGGCCCCAAATCTATTAAAGGAAATAAATAAACGCATTCGTTAATAGAGGCTTGTTGCTTTTTTTAGCCCTTCTGTGTAGGTGGGAAATTGTGACTTGGCTGAGAGGTGACACAGAAGTCTTGAGAGTTTGAGATTGGTTAGATTCTTATTAACTCACCTGACTCTTAAATCTAAGGTTACATTTGCTCAGATGTGCCAACAGTGTTGCGCGGATGCCTGAGCCACTTTTTCCAAACAAATGAGGTAACCAGGATCAAGTTATCATGCGCTGCTCTCTTACCTTTTAGAAGTGGAAGCCATGAAGTAATTTACATTAGCTGCTATCCAATAAGAAGCTGGAATCCTGTGCCGCTCAGAAAAAAAGAGTTGTGGTCTATTCTTCTCCTCTTTCCCACTTTCTCTCTTCCCTCCTAAGGTGAGCGACTAGAGGATTTACAATGGCTGCCATGGCACCTCAGCCTCGTCCATAAACAACCGGCACTCCTGTATCACGTGCCTTCACATCGTCATGGCAACATCCATCATCACAACTCTTAAGACAGTCATCCTCTTTCATAAGGAGGCTTCCTCCAGAGCCCCCTCAGACAGCTGGAGTAAATCACACTAGAGAGAGAGAGGGAGAAAGAGAATGGAAATAGCAACTGTTCTCGTATAGCCCGCAGCATTGATATACAGTCTATCAGCAGAGATTTTACATTTAGAAGCATCCAATGCATGGAAAATGTGATTATGTATGCAACACTAATATTATCTTCAGGCAAACTGACTTTTACAAATTAAATCCAAACCAATATTTACATTTTTCCATTTTTTTTGCTCTCCATGAAGAAGACATGATCTGGATAGAACAGCTATTGTTACAAAGAACATACAATTGTTTACTGCAAAATGTCATGTCAAAAAAAATAAAAATAAAAATTATAAACCATCCATTAATGCACAGATCTGCTCTGACATAAACAGTAATATAAGCCTTTTTTCTCCTATTGCCATGATTATCACTGTCAATCATCACATTTTAGATTCAGTCCTGCATTTAATTACAGTTGTCAGTCCAGATGTTTTTAATTTAGTAGCTTGTAGCATGAAAAATAAAACATTTTTTTCAAATTGTGAATGGATTGGAAACAGAAAGTGAGCAATGTACGCTCCCTTTTAATCACTGAAGCTTTCAACACCCATTATGATCAATGCATTTGTCAGCACTGAGCAATGGCTCTTGTATTTACATTGTTTTTAAACCTTTTTAGTTTAAACGAAAGGATTCACAAGTGTTTAGGACACAGTATGTGAGCATGCTGAACAAAAACTCAGTGTAAATGAGTAGCCACTAACTAACTTAAAAACTTCTAATTGGTTGTTGCAACAGTCATGTCTGCTCAATGTTGTTAAACGCATACATTAAAATGTTATTAAAATCAATGTAATATGCAAAGTTTGTTGTGATAAGCAGTAGAAAAATTTATTTATGTAGGAAATAGGCTCTGAGATTCCCAAGAATTTCCAGTTATCGGTCTTTGACAGCTAGTTTTTCTGTCGTTTAGATGTGAATCTACTGAATATTGACAATGTTTTCTCAACAAACTGATCTGATTTCATCACTTGCAAAAAGTGTGTGTGACCAAAAAAAAAAAATAAATAGATGTACAATGTGAACAAACTAAGCCAAGCTAGGGCTTGCATAGACTAGTTGAGTAGTCGAGTGATCGACTACTTCAACCACTAGTCGGGGCTGTCAGAAACAATCGACTACTCGAGCATGCGTTAACCATAATGCGTACAAAGAGTTTGCAAGTACGACGTGAATTTTAGGATTACAGTATTGCATGTGGCTGTTACTTTCTATGACCTTATCTATGTTGCATGTAAAATTCAAATATGTAAATAAGGGTGTGCCTGAAGCCGAATACTTTATTCCGAATGGCACGGATAATGACTTCAAAAACAAATAACAGACATGGGATAATTCTGCCTGAATACTCGGCTGAAGCTGGCAGAGTCCGGTGTTTGCTAGATAACAGGTGAGCCAGGGGATTAGCGCAATATTATACGGAGAGCTCTAAAGTCACGAGTGGGAAATGAATGAATGTAAACTTTATGAGTGAAAAGAGCGCAACTCAAACACAGCATTGCTGTTGTCTCTCTGTGCATCTCTTAGAAATCAGAGCTTGGCAAGAGTAATATCACATATAATAATACATCATACACATTCTATTATTTGTATATATTTAAAAGGCAATGATTAAAACCTTAGGCTATGATATGATACGAATGAACAGAATAAGCACAGCGTGCTCACCAATCAAACATCAGCGCTGAGCGTCTCAGTCTCTCAAAAACCAAACCAGTTCTTTCTCAAGAGTATGCTAATAATCAGCTTAGATACGGATACATTGTCTACTTGTCCTACATGTTTGCATCTTTACCTTTTGCTGGTTTGTGCGGCACACACACATTTGTTTAGTGAAGTTCACTAAACATTAAGACTTGCTTAAAGAGTTCTGCGTAATGAAAATGTGCGCATTGAACGGATTCAGTCATGTTCAAATGATCACTAAACATTTGTCATGACAACTCTCTGCTTGCATGATAAATATTATTTTAGAAATTAATAATTATTTTAGCTTAAAACGGTATACTTGTTCAGTGATAACTATGAAAAAAGATAGCCATAATGGTCATATCAAGTAACTGCACGACGTTGTATCCGAATGCAGATACAAAAAATGTTGTGATTGTTACAGACACAAATACTGGCTTTTACATGAAAATTATAATATGTAATGTCATAATTATAAAGTTTTGACAATTTACATATGTAATTATTGCTTAAGGCTTAATAAGCGTTTATTGTTTAAAAAACTATTTAATGTCTTTTCATTTACAGTAGCATGAACCATGAGTAGTCCAGTAACTCGAGTATTTTTTTAATAAAAAATCGACTAGTAGAAATCAGTAGTCGTGCAACCCCTAAGCCACGCAGACACAGTTTGCAGGATACTGCATACCTTTGCCATTCATAGACCCTGTAGAGGGACTAGAAGTATGTCATGACAGAGTATCCACCACTACAAAGCTCCATCCAGCTCCATACAGTTTGTCTGCAAGTGTAGCTAGCATAACAACATGCATTCCCACACATCTTAATCAAAACAGTGCTGTGCTTGCACAGGCCACATGGGAAGTTGCTATAGTGTGCATGTCTGGTTTTATGGCCGCATGGATGTTTGCTGTCGGAAAGAGAGGCGGATATATCTGCCATATAAGACAGGAATCTGTTCTAGTGCAGATCATCAGGACCACTGCATCTCTGGTAAGTCTAATGGACAAAAAATTATGATTAAAGGGTCCTGGCCTTTAAATAGACAATCCTGTTGACCCAATTTAGAGGCACAATCAATGCACAAGCTGGCAGATTAATTGAGACACATCTGATTGATTTTTTTTTTTTTTTTTAAGAAAGCTTGACAAACTGCAATGCTTGCATGTCTGTAGCAGAAGAACAGAACAGCTGCCCTAAGTTGAGGTGAAAACTTTCCTCTTCTTCCTTATGTAATGTGTAGCCCAGAGGCTTTCTTCTGTGCGGCAATAACAAGAAGAAATGAGAAAAGCCATACGTGTACGTGTACACAGTCACATGTGCATTATATGGCCGCCCTGTGGCACTGACTAAAATGTGCTGCCTTGAGTGGTTCTGTAGGTTTAAGTTAAAATTAGGTTAAAATTTGTATGATGTGAGTGAGTGAGCCTATGTGTTAAGAACTAGGGTTGGATGCCATTCAAAATTGACGAATGCTTTTTAAATTTAATTTAAGTTCCTGAATGTTAATGTAATTGAAATTGAAATACCAAACAGGGTTGAGTAATTGCAATTTGAATTTAAATGAAAAAAAAAGTAAAAAGTAAAGCAACATTTGTCTAGATAAAATTTGAATGCTAGCTTGAAAAAAAGTCTTGTTTAAAATGTTCTGGAAAAAGATACAAAGCTTTCAAGCTGGATGGATGATTGATGGATGAATGGATGGACACAATTTTAATGCTGGTTTGGCAAAGTTGAGATGGATGGATGGATGGATGGATATTTTGTAGTTAATTTTATGAAGCCAGTTCTTTGATTGTGATTTTTTTTTTTTTTTTTTTTGCACATCTATAAGGTACATTTGGTGTCAGGTATAAGGTACATAGTTTCTTTGTATGCATTTTTTTTCATTGCATATTCCTTTACATCACAGTTTTCATTATACTCCCTGCAGCACAATGGAGAAAATCCTGAAGGAATTGATTTAGTCCCCATGTAAGCATATTTGCATTGCTGTTTGCACAGGTGTGAGCCGCGTGTCAGTGGATAGAAGCATCGTTAAGGATGTTTGTGTCTTACTGTGTCCCAGGTGTCTAGTACAACTCGCTCCCCAAGGTTCACTCAACACATTTGAGAACCTCTCTTCTACATTGAGTCCAGTTAAATGGCTCGTCAATAAGAGCATCTGTTTCACCTTTGGAATCAATCGCTGGTTTACAGTTCCTCTGATGTGAGGTTTGTCTAAGTGCCGTCAACCTCAAACACAGTACAGGTGATGGGAGATCTTATTACACACCAAAGCCTCATTTGCACTTTCATCAGTCCAAGTGTGGGTACATAGAGGTATTTTTTATCACGACGGTCGAATCTGATCTTATCGTTCAGCATTGATGGATCTCATAAGAATCGCACACACTGCATGGCGCTGAATGATTTGAATAGAGCCATATAATGAGACAAATGAACAAATAATTCACTTTAATAGCGACAATTCTTCTACTAGTGCGGTATGACGCATCCGTCATTATTTTGCAGGGTTGATAGGCAGTTTGTCTCGATCCCCCTCAGGCACCACGGACTAGCAGGGAACGTGTAATAAAGAAGAACATCATAACGTTTTACTAATATTTAATTATGGCTTCGTGGTCCAAGGACAAAGTGGAGGTAAGTGCACAAATCGCAGGAGGATGATTCGTAACTGTGCAGCACTGATCATTTATTTTTATTAGCAACACTCATTCTGTCTTCGGTTCTTCGGGTTCCCATCTTGGCTTTTCCTCCTCCCCTGTGCTTCCAGCGTGGCCAAAGCTCTCATCTCTAAAGGTAATGGAACACTCTCTGAGTGACAGTTCATGACCCCTGAAGCCATACAGTTTTAATTAAGAACATGTCCCTTGTTGGACCCTGGTCCCAGACCAGGTGAGGCCAGATCGAGCCCAGCTCGGACCCTGTGGAGATTGGGCTGCAATGACAGTCCTGGCCGATTAAAAATCTCCAGGTTGACAGTTGTGGCATTTATGGCCTTTTTTTATGGCTTTTTTTTTCTCATTGGTAAAAGGTCAGTGAGAAGAAATTTCTAGAGAAAGTTAAGCACAAACTTGTGGTAGTAACTAGGTTAGTTTCAATGTAATGTGACTAGTTTTTTTTTATTTATATATATATATATATATATATATATATATATATATATATATATATATATATATATATATTAAAATTAAAGTTAAATGTTTAGTTCATCCAAAAATGAAAATTAAAGCATAAATGACTCACCCAGAAGTCAACCTAGGTTTTTATGACTTTCTTCTTTCAGACGAATTAAGTTGGAGATTTTAAAAAAATTGTCTTTAATCGTTCAAGCAGTTTGATGCACTGCATCGGCCCATAAGAATTTTAATAAAAAGCTTGTCTATAAAAAAAAAAGTGTCTCACATCTGGGGGATGAACAAAGACCTTTTGTAGTGAATCAATGTGTTTTTGTATGAAAAATATCCATATTCAAAACGGAATAATCACTTTAATCTAGCTTGCGCTTGCAACTGTAAACGAAGCAATGATTTAAAAGGTCTGCTTTGCACATGTACCGCTCAGAAGTGACGCACACGGAAACACAGTGGAGAGATCAAAACAACGGTCACAAATTAGAAGTACAAAACAAGGATTTGTAAAGAAGAATGTCAGGATTTCTATATAAGCTGAGAGGAGACTGGTTTTCCTTTGCTAAAGTAAGAAAACTTTTCTTCCTTTGCTTCTGTTAACAAACATTGGTTTTCATGAGACTTACTGGCGCATACGCAATGATGACCTCACGTCATTCCCCCAGAACTGCTACAGTGAGCGCAAGTTAGATTAAAGTGATTAATACATTTTTAATATGGATATTTTTCTCTTAGAAAACACATTGATTCACTACAGAAGGCATTTATGCAACACTTGCTGAGTGGCATCATACAGCTTGAAATATCAAAGACAATTTTGAAAATAACTCTGACTGGATTTGTATGAAAGAAGAAAGTCATATACACCTAGGATGACTTCAAGGTGAGTAATTTATGGGCTAATTTATTGATTTTCATTTTTTGGTGAACTAACCCTTTAAACAGAGTTGTCAAGACAAAATTTGAATGTTAGCTTGACAAAGTTTTGTTTGAAACTTTTGAATAAAATATTAAAAACTTTGAAGTTGAAGTTGATTACAAGTAAGTATGGATGGATGGATTGATGGACAACATTTGAACACTGGCTTAACAAACCGAGCTGAAAAGAAAAATAGATGAATTGATGGATGGATGGAGGAAATGCCACCTGTAGAAATTAGTTTTCATCATATAAAATAAAATAATATTTTGCCAACCAGGATAGAAGAACACTTAATTTCCCATAATGCATTACCTGTGTTGAATGTCTTTGAATTGCTATTCATTGAATTCTTCTTTCTGTAATTTCTATTCAAATTGCAACTTCCTTCCTTGTATATTGCATTTAATTTCTCCATAGGAAAAAGGATAGTGAGAAGTTATAAAAGTTAGATACTTTTGCGATGAAATGTAGTTATATTACATCTAAGCAGGTTAGTTTTTTTTTTTTAGATAACAATTACATTTTTAGTCAGCAGCAACTTTTAGATAAGGTGATTCATTATGGAAATGCTGTAGAACTTTTTTTTTATTATTTATTAATTTCTATTTGGTAAAAGGTCAGTGAGAAGAAAGTAATTGAGAAAGATAGGCACAAACTTGTGCGGTGAGATCTAGTTTTATTAAATCTAACCAGGTTAGTTTCAGTGCAATATTTTTGTTGTTGTTGTTGTTGTTCTAAAATAGCAGGGACATTTTATTCATCAGCATCTTTTAGATGAGGTAATGCGTTGTTTTATAGAGACGCTGACTAAACATAGTCACCCCTTTTGGGAGCTGCAGCTTTAGTCTCATTTACATCTAAAACAGAGGAGGCTACTTCTAAACGAATGTTTTGTTGATGTGTTTATAAGCCAAGGAGATGTATTGCACACAAAAAAAAAGAAAAAGAAAAGAAAAAGAACAAGAAACAATTCCATATTTACCAGCGCATTAGAAGCAGTTTGTTTGGCCGCAGGGCACAACATGTTGGGTTACCACATCACAGGACTTCCCTCTTGGGATTAGAACAAGTGCTTGTCTGGTGAGGTTTGCTGTTTCCTAATCACCTGGACTGGAACGGCGGACTGTTTGTGTGGGTGTTTATATCTGTGTGTGTGTGTTTTTTTCGAGGTTTAGCTGAGGCTCAGGAGTTAATGAGGGCTGTTCAAGATGCGTATGTCCAGCAAGGGGCAGGTAGTATGGCGTCAGCATTTCAGGCCAGGCCGGCCGGGGGGCGGCTCGCAGGTGGGCTGTGTGCGGCAGGCCACCCACTCTGATTTATGAAGGTGTCAGCTCGTCTGGCCGTGGGTTGAACCCACAAATCTCAGCACCTTTAAATCATTCCTCTCCGGAGCATGTGTGTGAGGGGTGGGGGGTTCGGAGGGGTGAAGTCGGTTGGAGACGGTCTCAACTGCTGATCTCTATCGAGCAGCAAAGGGAGCGTACATAAATTCATGTAAGCACACAGATGTGCACGCACACATGCATAACAAACTCGAGCACATATATATGCTGATCTAAACAACAACGCCTCTCTTTATCAACCCGTCTCTCAGTGTTTCTCTCGTTGCAGAGATGTTATGCATCACTGTCCAGGGGTCCCGAACAGCCTACCTTTTCCGGTGACATCTCCACCCTGGCTTTGATGGAGGAGATTTTTGTAAATCGTAAATCTATGAAGAGATGCATTAGATTTTGAAAATGTGGATCACTCATATCGTTGCCAATTGATTCCTTTCTAAGCATCTTATTCGCTGATAAATGACTGTTAGATTGACGCACAGACAGATCTCGGAATGTATTACATGCAAATTTGTCAAAGCCATGATTAGATTCTCAACTATTGGTGCATTAATCTGTTTGGTTTCATGTTGTTGGATTTTATCAATTCTAAACACCAAGTTCATATAATGAGCATAGTAGTTATTGTTTGCTTTGGAAAAAGTTACAATGAAATACAATTGAAAAAGTTCAAACCTTCTTAAGATTATTACAAATGACTTACATATTCAATGGGCATCTCAATAAATTAAAATGTTGTGGAGATGTTAATTCATTTCAGTAATTCAACTAAAATTGTGAAACTTGTGTATTAGATCAATTTAATGCACACAGACTGAAGTAGTTTAAGTCTTTGGTTCATTTAATTGTGGTAATTATTGCTCACTTTTTTTTTAACAAAAAGCCACCAATTCACGATCTCAACAAATTAGAATACTTCATAAGCCCAATAAAATAAAAAAAATAAAAAAAAAATTAGTGAATTGTTGGCCTTCTGGAAAGTATGTTCATTTACTGTACATATACTCAGTACTTGGTAGGGGCTCCTTTTGCTTTAATTACTGCCTCAAGTTGGCGTGGCATGGAGGTGATCAGTTTGTGGCACTGCTGAGGTGGTATAGAAGCCCAGGTTTCTTTGACAGTGGCCTTCAGCTCATCTGCATTTTTTGGTCTCTTGTTTCTCATTTTCCTCTTGACAATACCCCATAGATGCTCTCTGGGGTTCAGGTCTGGTGAGTTTGTTGGCCTGACAAGCACACCAACACAATGGTCATTTAACCAACTTTTTGTGCTTTTTGCAATGTGGGAAGGTGCCAAATCCTGCTGGAAAATTAAATCAGCTGGTCAGCAGAAGGAAGCATGAAGTGCTACAAAATTTATTGGTAAACGGGTACAGTGACTTTGGTTTTCAAAAAACACAATGGACCAACACCAGCAGCATTCTTAAATCGATTTTGCTTGACAATCCTCATAAGGCTGCGGTTCTTTCGGTTGTGCACCTTTTTCTTCCACACTTTTTCCTTCCACTCAACTTTCTGTTAACATGGTTGGATACAGCACTTTGTGTATAGCCAGCTTCTTTTTTTGTAATGAATGTTTGTGGCTTACCCTCCTTGTGAAGGGTGTCAATGGTTGTCTTCTGCACAACTGTCAGATCAGCAGTCTTCCCCATGATTGTGTAGTGAACCAAACTGAGACACCATTTTGATGGCTCAGGAAACTTTTGCAGGTGTTTTGTTGATTAGCTGATTGGCATGTCACCATATTCTAATTTGTTGAGATAGCGAATTGGAGCATTTTTGTTAAATGTCAAAATCAACACAATTAAAAGAACCAAAGACTTAAACTACTTCAGTCTGTGTGCATTAAATTTATTTAATACATTAGTTTCACAATTTGTGTTGAATTACTGAAATAAATTTTCCACGACATTCTAATTTACTGAGATGTACCTGTAATCCCTTACAGTTGAACACAACACTGGCCTTGAATATATGCTTTATTTTAAAATGTTTTATTTATTATTATTTATTTATTTATTGCATATAAACACTACCAATCTTTTTTTTTCTTTTCTTTTTTTGTGCTGCTTAACATTTATTTTTTTTATTTTTATTTTTTTTTGATGAATAGATGGATAGTTCAAAAGAACAGCATATATTTAAAAACAGAAGATTTCTGGAACATTATAAATGTTTTGCTATCACTTTTGGTCCATTTAAATGCATGAAAGTAATTTCTTTAAAACATACTCATTATTATCCCCAAACCTTTGATTGGTAGTCTATATTCAAATGTGTTTTAAGTGTCAGAATATTTTCTGAGCCATACATCTATGTAGACAGCTTTGTAGGAAAAAAATTCTAATATTAGTTTTTTTGGTGTATGTACACATCTGATTAAATGTAAATTTTCATTCATCTTTTTAACCAAGGAATATTATAAAGAGGCCATTCATAATATGCTATCAATATATTACAACTGTCTCTCGGGCATGTAATACCAAAATAACATCTCCCAGGGGATGTGTGAAGTTATGAGTTTGCAGCTTATGCTGGTGGTGGTTTCTGGGAGACAGCAGTCGTTTATAGCATACTTCGCTCCATGGCAAGAGGTTGTAAAATGCGCCTCTTTTGCATTAAAAGTCAAGGTTGCACAGTCAGATGTGATCAGATATGAAATATTTCCCTCTGATTACATGTGCATGCATATGTTTCGAAGTGTTAAATATTCATGGCCTCACAATATATTTTGTTTGCAGGAAATCAATACATTGCTTGATCAGGGCACCACGCAGCTTTTTATGCATATTCCCTATACATGCAAACGATGATTAATCCGCATAGGTTCTTCCTCTGCGTCCATGTGAGTGCATGTATTATTCATGTGTACGCAGTAAAATACATGTGTGCAGCTGAAAAAAGAAAATCAGCCCTGCTTAAAAACATCCTTGATTCCACTGATGGAAGCAGACGGCAACGGACACGTTTGCTGCGCTCCTCACTTTCTATGTTTGGCTTGTAATTTAATTGAAGCTGATTTAACTTACAAATCTAGTCAGAGCACAGCATGCTAATGTAATGAAATCCTTTCCTGTTCAAAAAATGTGTTAGCTCAACAGGTATGAGATCAAGTACAGTAATCCCTGCAGTGGCCCTAAGGAATACATGAGTCGCCACGAATACATATGCCACATGTCTCTCAGAAATATGCCACCAGGCTAAAAATTGCACACATTAATAAAATTTAACAGCATAACATGACATTTTGGTTTGCTTGCTAGTTTGATCCTGTTGTAGTCAATACATATAAAACTTTTTAGTAATGTATAGAAATTGTATTGGCTCTAAACTAAATATAAACTAATATAAAACTGTAAAGGGGACACTATATATGTATATAGTTGTCAAAAAGCAAATTGTCACATGTTTTTTTATGTAAAGGTACAATTCATGAATAACAGTTTTGGGTACAAGAGTTTGATATTGTTGGGCCTTTCAAATTTGTCTTTTCTTTGTATCATTATTGTTGATACTGGGCATTAATACTTTATAATATTTTTGTAAATACAGTTATGGTGAAGTTGCTTTTTTATTTTTTTCAATGTATTTCGTATTTTCAAATACATTTATTCTTTGGAGTCAGTGTAAAATAAACTGTAAATTCCCTTTAGGGCAACTTGCCCCAATTTACACATTTATGTATTTAAACTTTTGTCTCAAAACCTTCCTATCATAAACTTTTCTGTGTGACAGCTAGCCCCGGTGTCCTCTAAAATCATTATATAAATGAACATTATATAATAAAATACATTTCTGATAGGTACTTTTTCATAAAGTCTTACAATAAAATAGAACTAATGTAGCAAAACCTCACTCGAAAATCCAGTATAAAACTGTTAAAAACGTTTTCTGGAAGGATGTTCTACTATAAATTACTTCTTTTGAATGTCATAAAATAAAGTATTATTTGAAAACCACTTAACAGCATTAAGCTGCGCTAGTTTACACTTGCCTTTTAAGCTCCACAACTGTTTAAGAAAACAAAAAGCCTGATGTAGCACCAGTGACTAGTTCTGTTTTCCATTAAATAATTAGATGATTAAATTAGATTTAAGAAGATTAACACAAAATGAAAAAGATAATCAGTGCTCTGATTTGACATGTCCCCTTTTTAAATATACAAACGCCAGACTAATTCAACACTGAAAAATAATTGCAAGCCTGCTTGATAACTTAATTGGCTGTTTTGTACAGTGCATGGCATACTGGCACTTTAAATCAATGTGCATCAAATTCATGCATTATTGCTAAGCAATAATGTCTTCATTGAATATTGTTTGGTCCTTCCAGCCAAAAAGATCATTTGTACTTTCAGCTAAAGACCAGCTGGATGTGACTGGACAGTTTAATTTGAGAGCTCAACCAGGTGAAACAAGATTGTAAGGTTCGATCATTGGTAATTCACTTTAGATGCAATTAAATCCTTTTACAGCAGTTCTTCTAACAAACAAATATGCCTGTTTAAAAGTTTTTCTCAAGTCAAATATTTTGCACAGAAAACATTATAATCCAGTATACCTCAAATTTCATATATATATAGTTATACAGTGACCCCATGTTAAAGGAGGTCATCTGTGAAATAAATATTTTTTTGAACATCAAGACTTCTAATACAAAGTCTGTTGCGGACACCTACAAATTTGAATATATATTACATATCATCACATCTACTCAAAATTCAAAGGTTTTCTTTTGGAGACACCATTGAATCATATACAGGTAGTGGGATAAGTAGTGACCAAAGATGTGTGAGATTTAACTTCTGAAGTGTTGGTCTGAAAACGTGACAAGGTGTCACAACTTTGGACAAAGATGCAACCATCTAAACCTGGTGTGTCCTGCAGCTATATGAGGCAGATGTGTTTCGCATTAAGACCCCTGAATGGCTTGACTAAATGGGGCAGCATGCAATTAGTTTCTAAAGTACTTATCTCATTAAAGTAAATGAATTATTGATTTAACGACACTCATGCTTTTAGTGGGTGGCATGCTGATATTATGAAACTTTTCTGTTGTTTGAAAAGACACTGCCCATCTTTGGCAAATGCACGCTTCTTCTTGAGATGTTTGGCATGGAGGTGATGTCTATGGCAGGTGTGAAGAGAGTAAAGGTAGATGACCTTGTTTCTGCTACAAAAGTGCATTAAAATAAAAATAAAATACACTAGACAGACCTTCTTTCATTGGAAAATTTTGGAAAAGTTTGATTTGTTAGAACGTTTTGATGGTTTTTTTGATTGATTTTTTTTTATTATTGATCCCATGTTAAATCATGTAAGAAAGAAAGAAAGAATCCTTAGTTCTACATTTTTTAAAATGGAATTGCAAAATTGCAAATATTTATTTGCATATGCTGTTGACCTTGAAGCTTCAGCTATTGTTATAATGTTCCTAAGTGCTGTACAATGCAATTTAACTAAGATTTGGTTCCTGAATTGTTTTTAAAGGGGTCATATGATGCGATTTCAAGTTTTCCTTTCTCTTTGGAGAGTTACAAGGTGATTGTGCATAGATTAGATCAATGAAGATGTAAAAACTAAAGTCTCAAAATCCAAAGAGATATTCTTTATCAAAGTTAATACTCTGTGATGTCCCCCTAAAACAACTCAGTTCCCCGTTCGGGCTTGAACTGATGGTAAAAACTATAGACATTATTTACTGTCTTTACATTTAATTTGGATTAATCAATCCTCATGATTATGCAAAGGGGTGTTACATTTCAGATGAGAGCTTGCGGTGTTCTGCCAATCACAATGCACTGGGACAGTTGGCCAATCAGCGCAGACTGAGCTTGTCGGAAGGAGGGACTTTTAAACGACACGTTTGAGAGAGACGGGGCATAGAGGCTCACAATAATATACATTATTTAAAAAAAGAATGTGTTTTTTGAACATTAAAGCATGTCAACATATTCTGTTACACCAAATACACAAAATAACATCTTTAAAAAAGCATCATATGACCCCTTTTAACAGGATAGTATAACCACAACCTGTATGACGTTCTTTCTTCTGGGGAAAATTAAGGAAGATATTTTGATTTTAAAGAGATTTTTTGTCATTTTCTCTCTACAATAAAACTCGATGGTGACCAAAACTGTTTAGTTACTAGAAATCTTAAAAATATCTTATTTTGACTTCAGCAGAAAAAACTAAATTCATACAAGTTTGGAATAACATAAGTGAGTAAATGATGACAGAATTTTCATTTTTGTTTTAATTATTTTCAGTTAATGGTTTAAAAAGCCAATGCTGAAATTCTAATACATTGTAAAATATTGTTAATTGTTGTGTGGACTATTTACCCAACCCCCATAATTATAAAGCAGAAAACAGAAAACAGAAATTGCTATGCATAAATAAGATCTCCATAGATCATTCTGATTATCACCAAAATCACTGGAGCTTTGACAGCCACCATCATCATCCTTATACTCATCTCAGTGACCATTTCATTTTACTCACATGACATGATTATCCTCCGGTTATTGCCGGCCTTGAAACCCAAGCCTCTCCACCTCCCCACCTCCTCACCTCCCACCCCTTATTCCCGCCTACCTGTCTACAGCTAAATACATTCTTACACTGCACTTATAGAAGAAGGTGTCTGCTGTAGCCTCAGGGCTTTTGGAGGTGATGCTAAGTGAGCAACCATCTACTTCCGCTCCAAATGAGACCTGACACCCGAGCCGAGAGATTGCCTCATAATCCTACGTCCTCACATGCACATTTCTTTCCTCTTCAGCACTTTTCAAATGGCTGTATGGCATTTAAAGTTTTTACTTTTTATATCCATATAGAAAGCCCTCCAGATTATATCTGAATAAGCGAGGTGTAAAGTTACTTGTAATGCAGCTGGTTTGCAGGCCACCTGCTGTTGATTTTTTTGAAGGCTGTGCAGCATGTTTTCAGGCTGCAGGTCATGTCTGTTTGTGTGTAACTGTGCCTTAGCGTGTTCCCATAGCTCCTCTTGCACTTGTTTACCACTCTGTGTTTATATGGCCACATTTCTCTCTCCCTCTCACTCTTTCTCTCCCCTCCTGCCTGATTCATTTTCTACCACAGCAATTACCAGGATTGATCCTTTCAGGCTCCACTTCCACTGCTCGTGGTTTTACTGCAGGCCCTTTATTTATTCGTTGTTTCCTGTTGCCTCTCCAGCTAAGATCATCTTGGGTCTGATTGAACATTTGCCCCAAAGTGCTTTTAGTGGAAATGAGTATAACCCCACAGCAGAGCTCGGTGGATGGAGGTGGGCCATCGGAACGCGAGGCAGGTTTGAGTTATCGCTGGTGGCTGAATGGCACGGGTGGCGTATGGGAAGTTTCTGAGTTGGCGATACATTGATCAAGCTGAAAGTGTTTTAGCTCTGACACCTGGTCTCCGAAATGGCAATTGAGTGAGAATGTCCTCTTTTTGTCTTCGCCCCTAGAGAACTTTATTTGTCCTTTAGAATTTTCCATCATGGATAAATCAAATAATATTGTTTGACTAAAGCCCTTCCTGACAAAAGAACTCATCCGGCTCCTGTGGCGGTACTGGGGCGACTGTTTTGGGAATGATACAGGCAGGAGCTCGGAAAAGCATGCCACGTCCTGTCTTGGTGCAAAAGCCTCTTTTAAGTACCTTTCATCTTCTTCACCTTCCGCTCTCTGTGGTGCAACCTCTTTCTACTCGAGCAGTCGTCTTGTTATTAATAATATTTCTACATATCTAAATGCACTCTCATCAACGCATAGCTCTTTGGTTGCTTGTCAGAAGGGCTGTGGGAATAGCGGGGTTCAACACTGGGATTATATGTAGCAAGATCTGGCTCCCCCGGGAATTAATTAAATGTTGTGAGAGGGGTACAGTGCAGTCTGGGTAAACCGCAGGGCTGTAATTTCTCCTGCCAGCAGTGCCGCTCAGTGGGCAGGTTAAGTCACAGATTAAGGGTTGCATGGCTGGTGCGGAGAGGAGGAGATGCTGTGTGGTGGCTCATTAGGCATGACTCCCACTGTGTTTAGAGAATCTGTGGGAAAAGTGAAAAGAAGAGAGAAGAAAACAAAAGCAAAACAAACAACCTTTTTCACCATCACAGGGCGACTGGAGTTTTCACTAAGTGCTGGTGAAAGGAAAAGGGTTTGATTGACTAAGTCCAGGGCTGTCCCTCTTCAGTCTAGTGGTAAAAGGTAGATGGGTAGAATAAGACTGAGAAACTGTGGCTGTACTGAACATACTGTAATTGTGTTATGGCATATTTGAGCTTTATGACATCCAATTTGTTTTCAGACCGTTTTATTCTGCATTAATTCGACTTGTTTTCCAAGTGTACAGGCTAGTGGACATACTTTCCGATATCTATAAAAAGCTCTTTAGATATGTTTTTATTATATACAGAACACATTAAAACTAAA
The DNA here is from genome assembly GCF_003368295.1 of Carassius auratus. Classification (NCBI taxonomy): domain Eukaryota; kingdom Metazoa; phylum Chordata; class Actinopteri; order Cypriniformes; family Cyprinidae; genus Carassius; species Carassius auratus. The sequence goes on along the minus strand of NC_039288.1, from coordinate 11,325,625 downwards.
TGTTTTTTATTGGTTGTTTGTGTGTGTATATATATATATATATATATATATATATATATATATATATATTATTCAGTTTCTCAAAATACAGAATACATAATAGTTGAGGTATCACTTTAATCACTACCAGCACATGCTCAGTGCTCATTTTGTTTATTTTCAAAAGTTTGTGTACTTCTTTACCAAGGACACAACGTCACCTAACAGCATGCTTGAGATTAAATATATAAATATACAGTAAGAAATATATGAGTGATATATATGTGATGTTTGAAGAAGGCATTCATTTATTTATTTTATTTATTTTTCAAATAATGAAATACAAAAAAAAAAAAAAAACAATCATAGCACTGAAATTAGATTCAGAGGCTAGAGTGGTATTCAAGAAATGTTGTCTCACATTTATAACTTTTTAAATGTAATTCACACATTTATAACTTTCAGAAAGACAGACAGAATAATATAAACAAACAAATAAATACAAAATCTTTAGTGATGCATGTATGTCCACTGTTGGGCATTTTTAGTGCATAGCTTAAATGAGACTCCTGATGAGAGTGTGAAAATGTTTTTAGAATTTATATTATATGAGTCCACAAAGCTTAAGAAACACATGTAAACAGGTAAAAGTAGACGCTAGCTGACGATGAGGGAGTGAGGGGTTTGTTACATGTAGGGATGGCCGATTCTGATACCGATTTATTGCAAGCAAACTGGCCGATTCTGATTTCCGATTTTTTTTTCTTTAAGCAACAAACAAGAAAGAAGGAAAGTATGCATAAACAAGATGTTTATTTGGTATTTAATAGGCCAAACTGGCTTTTGGCTGTTGAAAACAATAACTGTAACCATCTGAAATGAACGGCAGTAACTGCACAGTAAGTAGCCTACATTCAATACAAACGTAGATGGTACAGACATCAGCATTTAGCTTTTGTTTTTGAATTGAGTTGAAAATACAGAGAACTGGCCTTAAATGAAAACATTAACTGTAACCATATGAAATTAAAGGCAACAACTGCGTAGTTCTACAATCCAAAAAAGACAATCAACACATTCAGTAAGAGGTTTCTTAATCAGCATTCAGTATTTTTTTTTTTTTTTTTAAATTTGGTTTTAAATAAATAAATAAAAAGTTATTTAGCGGTGAGACTAAATATAAGTATGCTATATAAATAAATTATTCCAAAATGTTAAAATCAAATAATGGTGGTGCGAATAATATAAAGATGCAAAGTGTTTCACTAGTCCAATTAAAAATATATAATAATAATAATTAAGGTAATGATTCACATCTATATTTTTTTACTTGAGCTAATGAAAGATAAATAACTATTGTCTCAAGTTAAAAATATAGATGTGAATCATTACCCTAAAATGTTTTAACTGGATGAATGAAACACATTTTTTTGTGTGTGCTACAGCGGGAGATTTTTTTAATCAAATTAATTCGATGTAATTTTAAGGTAAAATAAAAATAATTGCCTAAACAGAACTGACGTTTACTTCTGGCTTTTCAAACTTGTAAGTTTTTCTTTACAAAAACATTTCAGTTTTGTTTCGTTTCTCATCAAACACGTGAGAAGTTGAGCTGAACATCGGCTGTTCGCTTCCTGCTATCTGTGCCTCAGACGTGTATATCTGCACTTCCAGTGCTGAACGGCTGCCCGTGTCCTGCGCACAGTTTTCTAAATACTTCCACACAAATAACATGATAGTGAATGATCACAATGTAGTCTGTGCACGCGGGTGCACTTCCGGCAAAATCAACCGAAAAAAAAACAAAAACCGCCGATTTGCCGATTGCGTATTTTAAGCAAAAACCGTCCGGTTCCGATTTATGGCCGGTCAACCGGTGCATCCCTAGTTACATGTTTGTCTCATTTTGCCACAGTAGTATGTGAAGTGTATATGTTTGTGCATATGTGTGTGTGTGTGTGTGTGCATATACACCTGGTTTTGACCCTTTCAGTAATTACTAACCAGCAGAAGAGTTTCCCAGCCTGCCCCATGACCTCTCTCCCCATCCACATGTCTTACTGACCCTCATCTCCTGGAGCTGCCATGAGCCTCCCTCAGCTCCACTGCAGGCAATTAACCTCCCACACACACACCTCTGAAAAATGATCAGCCTATTCAGTAATTACTCATTGTAGATTACTCATAGATTTTATTCTTCATGGCTCTACAACTCTAATCCTCAGACTCCAGAGAAATACAGTAGGGGTTGTTTTTGGCTTGTATCTCAAAGACGGATGTGATTAACCCATCTTAATATCCAGAATGAACTAAAACCAACCGTGACAACACATTATCACTTCCCCCCATGCAATGGCACTGCCTCATTGCTTTTTAAAAACTCACACGCTTCATCATTGATTTGAGAGCAATACATCACGAAAACTTTTAGCCCCTCATTAATGCACGTTAAGTAATTTGCGTGTAAAGCTGACTTTGTGGCCTGCTTTTTAGCATCAGTGCAAGCACGCAGTGGCCACGGTTGTCATCTTATTAGGGGCACTGCGACTAAATGTGATCATTATCTCCAGTGAGAGGGCTGCAAATGAAAGCAATGGAGTGCAGAGATAGGAGGGCCGACTGAGCAGCATGTGCTGAATTGTCTTATTTCAATTAATTTCACTGCTAATGTGCTGAATGGCTGTGATTTTAACATAGATGATTTCAATAAGTAGAGCATTGCAGCAGAACGCATCGTTTTCTCGTAAGAGGTCAGCCAAGACAGTATGGCTTCACCCATACTGCATCCACAGGGCTTTCAGTGTCCTTCGCGGTCTCTTTAAGTTACCCGTAATCCTTTGAGTGTGCGTTTGAGGCCCCCTCAGTCTCCTGTGATCAAGTTGACCATTTTAAGTGAATTGTAAAATGTTGAATTGCCCCATCTAGTCCTATTCGTCTATTTATTGTTTGTACCCAAGAGACAGTTTGAAAGCAGTAGCTCTTTGGACAGTTGCGTTTGTTTTGATACTATATATGCCCCCCTGGACCTCTGTAGCATTATTTAAATCCTTCACAGGTTTAGTGTCGCTGTATTTAGGCTCCCCACGGATCAGCATGTCTCGTTTTCCCACTGGATTGTCCATTGGCTGGCAATTTTCTTTTTCCAGTGTCCTGGAGGGAATTCTTCTCCTCTTCAGCTGCACTCGGAAAGTTGCTCAAAGAGAGAAAATAAACTTTTTTGCTTTTTTGTGCACACTCAAAATAATTTCTCCGCCACGTTTTAGCAGCACATTTTGCAGGCTCTGGTCGCAGCGCATTTGCATTCTGCTAATGTCACTGGTTTAACATGATCTTCTCTCCTTCCCCCATCTTCCATGGCAGTCGTAGACTTGACTTCATATTTGTAATACTTTGACTATAAGCATGGTAAATTAATGTTTGCTTTCAGTTCTGCTGACTGGGCAGAATGTGCCCTATGGCACTTCATAATTACTCATAAGCTTGAGATCAAATCAAAATAAATGGCTAGAGTTTCCCAAAGTGAGACCTTGGAAATGCACTTTAGAAGAGCAAATTATTCACAATGCAGTCAAAGCATGAAGAGAGGGTCTATGAAGTAATGTGCTCCTTAGAGGGCTGTGTATTAATCATTTAGAAACCCACCTGAAGTAGCATGGAGAACTGTTTGACTGAGGCCTTAATGACAATGTGTATAGTGTATCGATAAATCCGAATGAGCATCTCACAGTTGGGTATATAAAGCAAGCGATGCATTCAAAGACATTTGATTGGCGAGCTAGAACCTCAACTAGTGAAAATCGAGTGTTTAACATGCTTTTGCATCCTTGTCAACAAAATTTTAGCGTAAAGATGCCATATTTTTTCCTACCTTCGAATATCTGACACCTTTCTGCCTTGGCAGTTTGTCTTTTAATATATCCTATAGCGCATCCTTGGCGTGTTGTACATGAACTGCAGCTGGTTCTATGGATCGCTCGCATGGGTAGAGCCCATTTTCGCTGAGTCATCTGCCTGGCAAACGCAGGGTAGCAAACAGAAGAGCAGTCATTAATTTAGTCCTTCTTTTCTCTTTTTCATTGCTGCTTCTGCTGAGGATGCACACACGGACACAAAGGTTTATTCAAATCATTAAAGGCATGCATGCATGCAAAGCTAATCATTTGACCTTTGGTTTTGTGCTCTGTGGAGACAACGGCTTGCATTTGCAAGTGGCGGAGTGCATTATTTATATCATGTGATTTATGATTAAGTTAATATTATGAGTGTTAATATACAAAACGCAAAAGCAGACAGAGATCAATATGAAACAAATAGCCAAAGCCCTAAATTAGCACAGAGCTGCTTTTATTAAACAGACTTGGCTTTGAATAGGCCATCGCTAGCATCAGGATTGTACACCATCAGGAGCTGAATTGAGAATTATTTTTCAAATTCAATTAGAATCTAGTTCTATAGAGGTAGAAAAAAGAAGTTGATGTGATAATACAAATATTAATGTAAAAATGTAAGAAATGTTTTCAATATCTTAAAATATAGTTTTTAATATTTAGGTATTTTACATGTATTTTAAAAGAAATGTAGATATTCATATAATAATATGTACAAAAAAAAAGGTGTCCAGTTCAATTTACATGAAATGACATTGCCCAGTTCTTAAATTCTGATTTTTTCTGAACTGTCACTACCATTGCAGCTTTTTAAACGCAGCTTTCTGATGCAGGACTTTGGGGAATATTTTGTTTAAAATCTGCCTTGCCTTCACATCGGAGCATTTCTAGCTCCTAGGGTGATTCTGTCACAGCATTTACATTCAGGTCAACATCAATAAAGTCCTTGCAAGCAGTTGCAGAGTGTGGTGTGACTCAAGACAGCCATTATACGCCTGGGATGTGTGGACTGATGGCGATCAATTAGTGTAATAAACCACTGATCAGAGAGCTGATCTTCAGTGTGACAGAGTAATCTGGTTTCTAATCCATGCCTGGACTGCAGGGACACGCCACGATGGAGAAAGACGCTCCCGGTCCCTCTATTATACATCAGTAACATCTGAGCCAGTGATCGATGATGTTGTATATGACCAGTGCCAATAATTTACTTATTCATCATTTCAATCATTTAGTAGTTCAGGCATTTATTTGATGAATGCATGTCACACTTAGAGATTCCTAAATGTGTGGCGTGAATCTCATTATAGTGAAGTTGCCGTACTTGGGATACTCCAGATGCAGTTTGTGTGCACTTAAAGCAGTGGAGGTGAAGTTTGCAGGTGTCATGCCTGATATGCTCGCCCTGGGCAATGTGGGGGAAAAAAGGGCCATTCAACTGTTCAGAATTTGGAGAGTTAGTCTCCTCCCGCCCCTCTCTCCCGTCGTTTCTATCCAGTCACTTGATTTCTTCTGCTGCTGTATGTGCACTCATGCAGAATTAGCTTATTTGTCAGAGGGTTGCGCTTCAGAGCCCCAGTGCACATCTCCAAATCCATTTCCAGAAGCGAAGCACAAAGGACGTTGTCCTTATGTCATGACGACAAATTTGCTGAGTCTCCCCGATCCGAATGCAAGGCAGGAAAATGTCCCATCGCTCCTGCAGGGGTCTATGGAGCACTAATGAATGGGCTTCTGGCTGCGAGGAGTTCTCATTGCACCTTTTTTATTATTATGATTATTACTATTGAGTGTAAGCTACATTTTTCCCTTCTTCCTCTAAACCCAAGGTGCTCTGTAAACATGACTCATACACTCAGCTCCTGCAAGAGAGAGATGACTTCTCTTACTAATGTATATATCTGGAGAACTACTTTTTTTCTTGTTTGAAGAAACAAGCCTCTTTTTTTTTTTTTTTGGCTCTGATTTCGACCAGAGGCATTTTTCAAAAATACTAACTTTCTTTTTCCTGATTTCATAAGCCATTCACACAAAAGTTGGATTTTTTTATCTTGAAATTGAGGCGTTCATGGTGCAAAAGCAGTGTTAATGTTTCATAGTTTATTGTTATAGGTGTTTTCTCATGTCCTAGTGTCATTATGATATTATTTGTTTTAGTCAATTTTATTCTGACTTAAATTGCATCTAAAAGCATTTGGCTTTGTTTTGTTATTAAAATTATTCAGACATTTATTAGCATTATATCCATATAATGTTTTTGGATTTCATGCTTACCAGGGCTGCATTCATTTGATAAAATACTGTAAAACATTGTAAAATAATGTTGCTATTTAAAATAACTTTTACGTATTTTAAACCGTAGTTTATTCCTTTGATGGCAAAGCTGAGTTTTCATCAGCCATTACTCCAGCCTTCAGTGTCACATGATGCTGATTGACTGTCAGTTAACTGACTGTACTTTCACTTTTAATCAATTTAATGCACTCTCACTAAAAGCATTAATTCTTTCCAAAAAGACGGAGAATGAAAAAAAAAAACTGACCGCAAACTTTTGAACAGTATTGTATATGTATAAAATAGTTTGCTAAAGTAATTACATTTGGACTGGCAGAATTGTCATATTGTTCATTGTGTATTTTTGTTCAATCATTCATGGAGACTGGCATTTTATATATGTGTGTGTGTGTGTGTGTGTGTGTTTGTGTTGTTTCTATTCTGGTGGGACTTGAACCTGAATACACACATGGGGACTTGTGTCACGGTGGGAACCTAAATTGAGTTCCCCACGGGTAAACAAGCTAATAAACTACACAGAATTAAGTTTCTTGAAAATCAAAAAATGCTGAAAGAGTCCTGTGAGGGTTAGGGTTAGGTGTAGGGTTGGTGTAGGGCAATAGAAAATACGGTCTGTACAGTATAAAAACCATTACGCCTATGGAGAGTTCACACAAGGGTAGCTGACCAGACATGTGTGTGTGTGTGTGTGTGTGTGCGTGTGTGTGTGTGTGTTTGTGTGTGTGTATGCATATATACATATATATACGCATATATGCATATATATATATGTGTGTGTGTGTGTGTGTGTGTGAACAAAAATGGCTATACCAAACCTAGTCAACCCAAACAAGAAGGTGTCCTTGATGATTAGCCCCTTACTTTGCATATTTGCACCAAAGTTCTTCGGAAACATAAGATAATTTGTAGATTCTCTGTAATTAGTCCTAAATCACACCCTCATTTTCTTGATTGTCCTTAAATTAGTTTTCTATTTGGTATATTTATTGTTATTTTTTATTTTTTTTTCACCTGTTTTGTGCCCATACGCTGATGTTTTTCCTTGCCATTTGATTTTGTTTACACCCTCTATATGTCTGTTGTCAGAAGCTGGATTTGGGGCTTCCTCAGCAGGTGTTGTTTTTTTAATTGAATCCAAAATCTCTATAGAGGCCATCCTCCTCCACTCCTCCTCAAGAAAGCAACAACAATAGCTGGTTACAGGGTAATAAATGGTTAAATCACGCCTGCTTTGTTTACTCATTTGTGACTGTCACACTGTTCTCTGTTCATGGATTCCAGGAACTTTAGGCTTGTGCTTCCCAAAGGTTCCTCATCTTAAAAGCCACACAGTGTGAGCTGAAAAATGACTCTGCTTACTCTCTTCAAAGGGGCTTGAAAAAAGGATGAAGAACCCCAAAAAAGTCCATACAGTTTCACCAGTATACACATGCATTTAAACCCTCACCTGTTCCTAGTGACAACAACATCCCCACTAGCATTAGCTCAGAGTAGATGCACTAATGAACACCTCAGTGCCATTTGGAAGAAGTGGTACAGCTCACATTTTATAGAGACCCAACTTAAAGCATATAAAAAAAACTCATAATGTTTCTGTACTCAATAGCAGGAGTGCTGACAATCCAAAAATGCATTTTTGACTTTATTATTTAATTAGTTTATTTTTATTTTTTGTTGAGTTCTGCTTCCTGCTAAGAAAGTCTTGCATCCAGCTTCAGACATCAGAAAGAACCGAGGGAGGAAACAAAGTCAAGTGGCAACGAAATACATCAGCATACAGTATACTGAAAAATACATATTGCAGTCAGTACTGTACATATTTTGGAAAGAACACAAATTGAATTTAATTGCAGATATATATATGTATATGTATATATATGTATATATATATATATGTATGTATGTATATGTATATATATATATATATATATATATATATATATATATATATATATATATATATATATATGTGTGTGTGTATGTATATATATATATATATATACAGTCTTGTTCAAAATAATAGCAGTACAATGTGACTAACCAGAATAATGAAGGTTTTTAGTATATTTTTTATTGCTACGTGGCAAACAAGTTACCAGTAGGTTCAGTAGATTCTCAGAAAAAAAATGAGACCCAGCATTCATGATATGCACGCTCTTAAGGCTGTGCAATTGGGCAATTAGTTGAATTAGTTGAAAGGTGTGTGTTCAAAAAAATAGCAGTGTGGCATTCAATCACTGAGGTCATCAATTTTGTGAAGAAACAGGTGTGAATCAGGTGGCCCCTATTTAAGGATGAAGCCAACACTTGTTGAACATGCATTTGAAAGCTGAGGAAAATGGGTCGTTCAAGACATTGTTCAGAAGAACAGCGTACTTTGATTAAAAAGTTGATTAGAGAGGGGAAAACCTATAAAGAGGTTCAAAAAATGATAGGCTGTTCAGCTAAAATGATCTCCAATGCCTTAAAATGGAGAGCAAAACCAGAGAGACGTGGAAGAAAACGGAAGACAACCATCAAAATGGATAGAAGAATAACCAGAATGGCAAAGGCTCAGCCAATGATCACCTCCAGGATGATCAAAGACAGTCTGGAGTTACCTGTAAGTACTGTGACAGTTAGAATACGTCTGTGTGAAGCTAATCTATTTTCAAGAATCCCCCGCAAAGTCCCTCTGTTAAAAAAAAGGCATGTGCAGAAGAGGTTACAATTTGCCAAAGAACACATCAACTGGCCTAAAGAGAAATGGAGGAACATTTTGTGGACTGATGAGAGTAAAATTGTTCTTTTTGGGTCCAAGGGCCACAGGCAGTTTGTGAGACGACCCCCAAACTCTGAATTCAAGCCACAGTACACAGTGAAGACAGTGAAGCATGGAGGTGCAAGCATCATGATATGGGCATGTTTCTCCTACTATGGTGTTGGGCCTATTTATCGCATACCAGGGATCATGGATCAGTTTGCATATGTTAAAATACTTGAAGAGGTCATGTTGCCCTATGCTGAAGAGGACATGCCCTTGAAATGGTTGTTTCAACAAGACAATGACCCAAAACACACTAGTAAACGGGCAAAGTCTTGGTTCCAAACCAACAAAATTAATGTTATGGAGTGGCCAGCCCAATCTCCAGACCTTAATCCAATTGAGAACTTGTGGGGTGATATCAAAAATGCTGTTTCTGAAGCAAAACCAAGAAATGTGAATGAATTGTGGAATGTTGTTAAAGAATCATGGAGTGGAATAACAGCTGAGAGGTGCCACAAGTTGGTTGACTCCATGCCACACAGATGTCAAGCAGTTTTAAAAAACTGTGGTCATACAACTAAATATTAGTTTAGTGATTCACAGGATTGCTAAATCCCAGAAAAAAAAAATGTTTGTACAAAATAGTTTTGAGTTTGTACAGTCAAAGGTAGACACTGCTATTTTTTTGAACACACCCCTTTCAACTAATTGCCCAATTGCACAGCCTTAAGAGCGTGCATATCATGAATGCTGGGTCTCATTTGTTTTCTGAGAATCTACTGAACCTACTGGTAACTTGTTTGCCACGTAGCAATAAAAAATATACTAAAAACCTTCATTATTCTGGTTAGTCACATTGTACTGCTATTATTTTGAACAATACTGTATATATATATATATATATATATGTGTATATAGACATATAGAGGGTGTAAAAAAAATCAAATGGCAAGGAAAAACATCCGCGTATGGGCACAAAACAGGTGAAAAAATAATAATAATAACAATAAATATACCATATTATATATATATATATATATATGTGTGTGTGTGTGTGTGTGTGTGTTACAGATTTTTTTGTATTTGTCCTGTTTTTCTGACTTGTGATGCCATTTGTATTAAGAAATGTGTGTTGTAATCATTATTAGTTTTTTTTTTTTTTTTTTTTACTTATAACCCCAATTCTGCTGAAAAATGCATATTTGTAGTGATTCATATTTTGGAAAGAATACAAATGGAAAGTATTTTCCCATCTTTTGTTTTAATTATTTTATAGAAGAATCCTGAGAAGCTTTCTAAAGCTTATTTCTTGATTAGAAATTGTTTATATATATTATAGGCTATTATAACTTTGGTTTGGGAAGTGATGCTATTTACAATTTATTTTTATTTATTTTTTGTCCTTTTTACATTAACATTTATACGGCTGTTTTGATTTATTGGTAGCCTGTCTGAAACTATTTTGTTTAAGAGAAAAGAAAAAATAATAATTTGGCAAGACCATACAGAAATTTTCAAAAGACTGGAGTCTATAAGAAGTTTCTTGAGCAGCAAACCAGCATTTCAGAATGATTTCTAAAGGCTCATGTAACAATGAAGAATGGAGGGATAGATGTTGGCAATTCAGTTTTGGAATAAATTACACTTTACAATGCAGTTTATATGTATATATAGTTTCACAATATCACTATTTTACTCTATTTTGATGAAATAAAGACAGCCTTGGTGAGCATAAGAAACGTAATACCCTTTTTTTTTTTTTTTTTTTTTTTTACCTCTTCGAAAACATCAGAAAACAATTTGAAATCTTACCAACTCCAAACTTTTAAACATTGTCTAAATCTAAGGTGCTCATTTGATGTCTTCACATACCTGTGTCGTCATTGACCCCCTGGACTGCAAGGCTGAAGCCTTCGGTTTCGGATGCAGATACTGTGACCCTTTGTGGTATGTCCCAGCCTGCTTGATTAATTAGTGCATTGATGAGAATATATAGAAAGGTGAGGAGAGCATTAGTCCCTCCTGAACGCACACTCAATACCTTTATCTATCTATTGAAGAGAAGGAAGGTTGTCTTAAGGAAATGGGTCCTGCATATAGAGCAACCTCTTCTATTCTTTCAGTATGTTTAATGTCAGACTACACTCACACCATCTCTGTGCAATGACCAGCATTGTTATGAATACTCTAATATTTGCTGATGGAACTCTATTAGAATTCCCTGTTTATTTGGCGGCACTGAAGGCATAGAAGTCTTCTTATGAAACTCGTAGATAGATAATCCAACCTCGCGATAGTCTAACCCCCAGGGCGGCCATTAATAATAATCTACGGGATTTTATCTCACTTAATAATGCAATTAAAGGTTGAGTTCATCGACTTGAGCTGTAATGTTTGGGGTCCATAGTTCAGGGCAGGTGCTCCATCATCCCTTAATGTTCTGACAATTTACTGTCTGTGAATGAGATTCACAACAGCGATCCTCTGGATGTAAACGTTAAGCGTGATTTGTTTGCCGAAGGGCGACGCGTCATGGAAATGTGGATTCTTCTTGTTTTTGTGTCACGTTTATTGATTATATTTTATAATATGAACAAATTGTGCAAAACACACCCAGGCTATTCCCCTAATAAATTCCCCTGACCAAGGTTGTACATTGTAGACAGATCATGAGGTACAGATCAGCATGGCCATTCTATTTGATGTATTTCTTTGACTTGTTATCTCTCTAAGCGTCTTTTTCTTGTTACAAAGTGATGGCATAGTATCTGAAATGGAGACAGAGTTCCTAACCAGACAGTTATGAGCATCAGAGGTTATTATTGATTACCTGTCTACTTTGTTATCCAGAGCCCTTTGTTTCCTCAAACTCCCCTGTTCCGCAGCACTGTGGCATTACAGCAGGTCAGAGCTCTCTCGTGAGCCATTCTGTTATCATAGATATTTATTGTCTCTGTATACCACATCTAACACTGCCTTAATATGACATTGATTTTACTGAGCACGTTTGACGTTTCAGTTCCTGCTGGTTTTTTAAAGGAACATTTACCTTAAAATTCTGTCATTGTTTACTTTCTGGTCTATTAGATACCTGGTCTGTTAGATAAGAACAAATGACTGAAAAGTATCATAACAGTGGTCAATATGACTTCTGCGCTATATTTAAATTTTTACAAAGTCATACTTGCTTTTGTGTTGAACAGACTAAAATTTAAGCCATTATTCATTGAAATCTTGACATCTGTTCTAGAAAAACTAGGTGAGAGTATGTTTATGAGAGTTTGTGAGAGAAGTAGACATATCAGTGAAGCAACACAACTGATGCTGGTATGTCAAATTTCAATAACATTCATTAATTCATACCATATGCCTCAAAGTATTTACTTCTCAAAAGAAGTACCCACTCAGAGATTATGCGATTTCTGACAAAGACAAGTATACATTGTCTAAATGATTCGGACTGAAGTCCGACTCACTGATCTGGTTCTAACAGCCTATTGAAGTGGAACTTAAATTTTGGTTTGCTCATAACACAAAACTATCATGTTTTCAGAAGATTTAGTAAAAATTTTATATGGTCTATTTTATGCTTTTTGAAGCATGACAGCCCCTTGTCCCCATGCACTGTTCTTTTATCCAACAAAGTTGCTCAGATTTTCTTCTTTACTATTTCACGGAAGAAAGAAATGCATTCAAGTCTCGAATGAAAGGAGGGTGAGTAAATTAGTTATTTAGTTTTTCAATCACGCCCGATGCAGTTCGCCTTTAAGATAAATCATTCAACAGAAACGGCTACTTTTTATTTTATTGTAAAGGTAAAGGCATTAACGAATAAAGGTGGAATGGTTGGGGGCTGTATTTCTCGATTTACAGAAAACGTTTGATACTGTAAATCATATTATTATTTTACATGAATTACTCAATTGTAAATTTTATTTAATCTTATATCTCTTTTTGTTCTCAGGTAGTAATTATTGATAATTATAAATCCAATTCACAATGTCTTTCAACTGGTGTTCCACAAGGCTCCATTTTGGGGCCAGTTCTCTTTAGCTTGTATATTAATGATTTATCCATGGTGTCAGCAGTGTAATATCATAATTTATGCTGAAGATACAGTCATTTTGGTGCATGGTAAAAATGCAGAAGTTGTTGCAAATAAGTTGACATGTTCTGGCAAAAATCATATACTGACTTAACAGTGTTATCTGAAATAAAACCTGTCAAAAACAGCTTGTATGTTATTTTCTAAAGGACATAGTGCTGATATAAAACAGGATATTTTAATTTTGGGAGAAAGATTACAGGTTGTTTCAGAATATAAATACGTAGGGCTACTTATTTGGACTCATGTCTTGGTTTAAAAACACATGTAAAAGGGTCAACATTTAAATGAGTTGATTTTCAGTTTAATAGAAACTCTTTTATTAAGGTTTATTTTCATTCTATAATTCTTTCTTATATTACTTATTGTTATTGTTTTGTTTGTTTTTTTCCTCTAGTTTGCTTGCCCTAATGACATCTGGCAAAGAGACTACCAATGAAAACTAGCCTTTGGGCTAATTTGGGTATATTTACATTCACGAATGTCAATTAATGTACACAGTCCTTTTTGTAAATAAAATAAAGACAAAATTAGCATTTTTGCGTGAACTGTCCTTTTAAAGCAGGTTCATTGGAGGGTGAATTACCATGTCTGTTAGAGTTTTCAAACTCAGTCATGGTAACTTAAATACGCTGTGTTTCTAGATGTTGCTCTACATCAAAACCTACTGCTTCCGATTCAATGTAGCATAACATATGGGGCCAATGGGTTTTATGAGAGAGACTGATCGAAGATTGCCCCCTCCGCACGACCCTGAGTGTCGTGAAAAATTAGGGTCAAGGGATAGAAGAAAGAGAAAACAAACTTGTTATTCCAGTGTTTCCCTATTACTGATGTCTTGGCCTGGCATCGTCAGACAGGCAGGTGGCACATTATGCCAGTGGAGGGGAGGTACCTGAGAAAGACTGGGTGAGAGGGAGAGAATAAGAGTTAGGCAGTGGAAAAACAAGAGCTGAAAAGAGAATGATGGAGTGCGTTTGAATGGTCAGGTAGTTAATGCTTTATGAGATTGGGCCGAGGAGGTGGTGGAATGCAGTGTGAGCAGTATTACGCCACATAAATCTGGAGGCTTGCTTTCCCTGCCTGCGTTTGCACTTAATTACCTGAGCCCTGTGCATACCTATAGCTCTTCCCTAATGGCCAGCTCTCATGGCCCCTCTCATGCCACAGGCCACAGAGGCCATTTTCATACTGTGTATAGGATTGTATGTGTTGTGTGTCAGGTCACATATTCCATGTACCAGTTGATTTAGAGAAAGCCCAGATATTTGAATAAATCATATTTATTTTACTTGCATATCTCACAAATGCATGTTAATTTACTGTATGTGTGACTGTGGTTTACACAGTTGTGACCCAATGCACATACACTTGTGAAAGATGGTCACACAAAACAACATGCATTGGCTAAATATCGTTACAATTATGTGAAATAAATATTAATTTGTGAGATATAGTCACAAATACAAGAAATATTTATTTTAAATGTATCCATATCCTACTGTATAAATACATAATTATCATAACTGTTACTATATTTCAATAATGCATATTTATGTATTTGTGACACTAGCTTGCTCTATTCTTTTTCTATTCTATCTGTTTTCTTTTTATTTATTATATTATATAAAGCCCTTGCTACATGTACTGCGTTTAAGCAAACAATTGAATGGTTTCAGAAAAATAAAAAGATATATATTATGAGTCTTATATGCCTGTAATTAAAGTGGTGTAACTAAAATACCTATTAGCTGTCTTGTTGGGGTCAGATTAGTTTGGCCTCTCAGTTAGCCAAGATCAGAATTTCATGCATAAGATGGCTCCCGTCAGGGGGCCCTGCTTTTGAGCTGCCCATTATGTATTTAACGATTTCCCTGGTATGCACATTGGCTTCAAACCCCAGGATTCGTGTAACGCTGCCATCTTGAATGCCTCCCATTGACCTTGGAGACTATTGCTGGACTAGGCAGCAGAAAAGTTATGCTATATCTTAGTCAGGAGCTGTCTTCTATCAATGAGATGCTGTGTTGGCCATCGATCGGTTCTATGCCAGGACACACCACTTGATTGATGCTTGGCGAGCGGCAGGCTGGCCTGGAGGACAGCCTTGGGAGAAAACAGAGGCACTTTGCTTTTCCAGCACCTAAAGTGTAATGACTATAATGATGAAGAATGCATGTAGACTCCAAGATTCCCATACCCAATTACCACTTTTTATTTGGTTTTATAGGTTTTGATCTGTTTTCTGTAAGTTTTGGTCAGATCTTAGAACTTTAGGCTTTTTGAAGCCTTGATAACCTGGTGTGTTTAGACTCTTCATAAATACCTCAAGTCTTTTTACATTTACAGTTATTCATTTAGCTGACGCTTTTATCCGAAGCGACTTACAATTGCTATATATGTCAGAGGTCGCACGCCTCTGGAGCAACTAGGGGTTAAGTGTCTTGCTCAGGGACACATTGGTGTCTCACAGTGGATTCGAACCCAGGTCTCTCAGACCAAAGGAATGTGTCTTATCCACTGCGCCAACACCACCCCGTTACAGAGATGGTGGTCATAAATTATAAACTCACTACAGTGACCTGTGTACCGCCTAACAAATATCCCAGTATCTTTCCCTTCCAAACGGTTTGGTCCTTGTTGTATAATGTAATGAAAACAACCTTAACCCTTTCTTGAGAGCTTTCAGTCACTTGTGGCACCAGGTAATGAGTTGCATTATCAAGGTCCTCCAGGAGTCCTTGTCAAGACATTTGTCCTATAAAATAAAATACACTTACGAAGAACAGCCAATCAAAGTAAGGGTGTTGCACCATTCAGAATTGAATTGAGAATGCCTTTTAAAATCCAGTTCAATTCCTTAATTTAAACTGAATATGAATTGAGGTGGAAAAAGTTGCATGGATGAATGGATGGATAGATAGATAGATAGATAGATAGATAGATAGATAGATAGATAGATAGATAGATAGATAGATAGATAGATAGATAGATATGCTTTGAATAGTTGTTTATTTTCACCCACCGCTGCTGTTTATGGGTTTGATTAACTTTTTTGGCAGATCACGTTGATTTATTTGTTTAGAGTTTTCTGGGCCTGAAACATCAAACACATTCCCTGTCATTGGCTGATTTTAAGCCTGCATGAATTGTAGTGATTTTTTTTTTTTTTTTTTTTTTTTTTTTTTACTGGGATGATACTGAGATGTAACGTTGAATTCCCTTTGTGATGCCAGTCAGGATGTGTCACAGTCATTTAATTTGCCAAAGCCTCCAACTCTGGCACGATTTCCAGACATATTAAAGATCTAAAGATCACTTATTTTTATCTTTGAATGTTTGTGCGTTTGTCTTCAGAGTGAGAGAGAAAGAGAGCGAGAGAGAGAGAGAGAGTGTGTGTGTGTGTGTGTGTGTGTGTGTGTGTGTGTTGGTCCTTCCTGACCCTGGTTTTGTTAAGGGAATGGCTCCATGTGGTCAGTTCACAGGAGAACACAGGTTGTCAGGTCAGGCCCAATCAATCAGCTTTGATCTTTAATAGACCCTCTCCCCAAGCTCCTCAATTAGACCTCCTGTGCTGGATTTTCCAATACAAGGTATCCTGAGGCTAGCAAAGGGATCACAATATTTGTGACTTACACACAAGCACACACATGCATGGCCATATTCACTCACACACATTGAAAGGCACTTCCTCCATTAAAGACTCTGAATGTGACTGTTTATATGTGTGTGTGTTTATCATGTTTTCAAAATCAATGCATTAAAACATATAGCAGTGGTTCTCAACTGGTGGCAGGTCAGCTCTGGTTGTAGAGAGGATGGGGGGAAGACAATGATAAATGAGTAAGATGGTGTAATTTATGATAAATGTGATGGTATATATGTAATCTACTGTTGAAATGTTGGTGTCAGTAAGGTTTTTATTTTAATATAAAACGAATAGATTATTTTATTCAGCAATGATGAAATAAATTAATCAAAAGAGGGAGTTCCTGGGGGGAAGATCTAACCCCCCCCCCCCAACCCCCCCCCCCCCCAATGAATTTTTTTTTTAAAAAAAATAATTCAAAGTAAAACCTGGGTCCTAACGCAAAGCTAGTAAACCACTGATTGTAAAATAATAATCATAAGATTCAATAAGAAACCACTTTTATCCATTATGTACTAAAAATCAGATAAGCACCATTTAATCTAAAAAAACCCAGGCAAACTCTATGCTACTCCATAGTGAATGGTTTTAGAAGTCAATAAAGAAGAATATTTTAAACTTGCATAAAAAGCTTTTTATTTGCTTTAAATAAAAATTATTTGCTTTAACCTGTTAAATGTCACCCCGTCCCGTATACGGGACGCCTACGTTGACTATACTATATTACAATCAAATTTAATCTAATCTTGACAAACTATATATCGTTGGAAAGGTCTAAGACTCCCAAATATATATTATACCAATATTTTTTGTTAAATATTATGTAGGAAAAGTAATAGATCAATTTATGACAAGAGTGCACCCTCAGAAATCTACATTACAAAAGGAGCTTTGACCTTTGTTTAAAAAAAAGACTTCCTCGTTGCCTTTTTCTCTATCACATTTTAGAAATCATCAGAAGTTATATATCACTTGAAAACATAAAATCTCAAAATTCATCCTTCAAAGCCCATTTTAAAATCAGACATTGCATTACCATGTAAATGGCACATCAAAATCATGTTACAAAATGTTTTCCGTCATGAAATATAAAAATTTAGGTTTGTATCATGCACATTCAAGTCTATCTTCAAAAACGTGAGTGACAGTTAACAGGTTAATTGGCCATTTTAGATTTTATGTCTATATTTGTAGAAGTTTTGCAACTGTTATTTTATTTTAATGCACAATGAGCTGCACAATAGTTTTAAAAATGCAATCTAAACTGAGTTTAGTGCTTATCGTTACCATTGTGATTATATTGTCACACACTATTTACATCCCTATTCCAGCCAGTAGCCATTAGATTCAGTATGTGCTTTCATCACCTTGCAACATTTCTCAGTTACTGTCATCCTCAGAATTCTCTCTCTCTCACACACACACACACACACACACACACACACAGACAGTTAATGAAAACTGACAGAGGAGTTTGAACTCGAAGCCTCTGTGACTCTTGACTCCTGGGAATCTTCTGGCAGCTGTGGGTGACAAAACAGAGCAGATCAAGAAAGAGCGGCAAGGAGGAAAGAGTCCTCAGCAGTATGCAGACTACACTTGCAGCTTGCTTTATTTCTTTCTTGGTGTTTTCTTTCCATCGAAATCAAGTTGCAGCTCTTGCTATACAATATAAATGAATAAAGTCTGCATGGGAAGGTGCTTTTTGATGCTTTTGAATGATTGTTGGGGAGCGATACAGTAGGGCTGTCAGAAATATGTCTCTTTTTCTCTGTATCCATCCGTTTCAGCTGTGTGGATGTGTCTGTTTGAATTGTTGTATGCTGATGTTGTGTGTTCTTGCTTAAAAAAGTGGCAGAGGCCTGAAAATGTGGTTTCTAGGTGTGTCCTTGAGAAAAAAAAAAAGAAAAAAAAATATTCATTATTCTATTATTGGTCTGTCACCAAAAAAAAGTAGAAGTAATTTTAATAATAATAATTTAATAATTTTACAATAATTTTTATATGTTAATAATAATAATAATAATAATAATAATAATAATAATATAAGCATACTTGAATTATCTTTAGTTAACAAAAAGTATATTTAGGATGAATATTCATATATGATTAAATTTGTTATGTTTAAATTTATATTTATATTGTGTGTGTATAAAAAAATAATGCAATTAAGTGTAAACTTTTGAACAGAATGAAGATTTTTCTTATTTAAAAAAACGTAAATTTAAATTTATTTATTTATATATTTATTTTATTTTTTTACTGCTCTTCAGAAGCTATAGAAGATACTTGTTATATATATATATATATATATATATATATATATATATATATATATATATATATATATATATATATATATATAGTTTTTTTATTACTATTATTATTATTATTATTTACCCATTCAAAATCATATATAGGCTTTTGGTGTAATTCCGGAATGAAAACTAAAAATGCAATAGCAGGGTCTCAATGGGCTGGACATTTGCATTGCTCGTTTGAGATGTTTGGTCACTGATCAAAGCAGCACTTATTTCGGTGGTCTGTGTGTGAAGCAAGTGCGAGAAAAAGAGAGAGAGAGAGCATATGTCTCTTTCTGTTTTAAATGAGACTTGCCCTCCTAGCTACTGTTATCTTCAAAAAGCTCGTAGCTCCGGCCGTGGTGGTGGCTTGGCTGTCATCTACCGCAGTCACTTGGATTTGTCCCTTTTGGACATCCCCGAGCTGTCCTTTTTTGAATGTCTGGCATTTAATTGTAAGCCTCCATTTCCTATGACAGTACTATTAATTTACCGGCCACCCAAATCAACCTTAAACTTCATTTCAGAGTTGTACAATTTTCTTTCAACTATCTGTGCAACCTCCTCCAATATAATAATACTCGGGGATTTTAACATTCATGTTAACAATCCTACTTGTCATCTTGCTATAGAATTTTTGCAATTACTGGACTGCTTAAATCTCAGACAATATGTTGATGTCCCCACTCACATCAAGGGGAATATTCTTGATTTGGTCATTGCTGAGTCAGCCCTTTTAAGCGCACCATTTGTATATGATCTGGGTGTATCTGACCATAAGGTCATCTCCATGGAGCTGTCCTTTCCGTCTTCCTACATGAAGCCTAAACGTGAAATACGTTTTAGAAATTTGAAAAAGATTAACACAGAAAACATGACCTTAAGCCTTCAACATCTCCTTTCTTCAAATATTTCATCAGTCACTGAATCTGTGGAATTTTATAATCAGACATTGAGCCGCATTTTGGATTTCCATGCACCCGTCAAAGTTAGGACAATTACGTTTTCCCGTTCAGCTCCCTGGTTCACAAGTGACCTGCGAAAAATGAAGGCAGCTGGACGTGCCCTTGAACGGCGGTACAACTCTTCTGAACTAACTGTTCATAAGCTGGCCTTTCGGGACCATCAAAAAGCCTATCTGAAGTCAATCAAAGAAGCACGGTCACAGTATTATTCAAATATTATTCAGAATAGTCCTGGCAATTCCAAACAATTGTTTGCCACCATAAATCATCTCCTTAAACCCCAAAGTGCTCCTCTTACAGGAGCTACAGAAGAAAAATGTAATGATTTTATGACCTTTTTTAGAACCAAAATTGCTAAAATTCGTTCCTCTTTTTCTGTTTCATCTCCCTCATCTTTTCCAACTGCCGATCAGCAGTCCGGTTTGAGGTTACTTTGCTGCTTCCCAGAAGTTACTCAACCAGAGGTTGAGGACATCATCAAGGGGATGAGATCCTCTACCTGTGCCCTTGATCCCTTCCCTACAGCTCTGGTGAAAGCAAATATTTCTGTTATCAGTCCTTTTATCACTATGATAATAAACCAATCAATTCAGTCTGGTCATGTACCTTTTGTTCTAAAAACGGCTATAATCAGACCACTACTCAAGAAACCTACCCTGGACCCTCAAACTCTTGCTAATTATAGGCCGATATCCAACTTACCATTCCTTTCAAAGGTTTTGGAGAAAGTAGTTGCCAGGCACCTTCACGATCACCTCAAGTACAACAACCTTTTTGAAAAGTTTCAGTCTGGCTTTCGTTCCGCCCACAGCACAGAAACAGCCTTAGTGAGAGTGACAAATGACCTGCTAATGACAGCTGATGCGGGTTCACCATCACTCCTTGTCCTCTTGGACCTCTCTGCAGCTTTTGACACCGTTGACCACGGTATACTTCTTAAACGGCTGCACCACTCTATTGGTCTCAATAACACCGTCCTGCGCTGGTTTGAGTCATATCTCACAGATAGATCTGAATTTGTGGCCATGGGAAGCTCTAGGTCACGTTTACACGCTGTTGATTGCGGGGTTCCACAGGGCTCAGTTCTTGGACCTATTTTGTTCATTCTTTACATGTTACCCCTCGGTAAAGTCATCAGTCGTTTGGGAATTTCATTCCATTGTTACGCTGATGATACACAATTATACATCAAAACTGACACTCATTCATCAACTTCATCAACAATTTTATCAACAGTCACTGCCTGTTTGGAGGAAATAAGGGCATGGATGACTCATAATTTTCTCCAGCTGAATAGTTCAAAGACAGAAGCTATCCTCATTGGTTCCCCTCATCAGATCAGATCATCTTCCATAACCTGCATTACATTCTCTGGCCAGGATATTCCCCTATCATCATTAGTCACCAATCTTGGTGTCAAGTTTGATCTTCATTTAACCTTTGAGGCGCACATTAAACATCTTTGTAAAACATCTTTTCTCCACCTCAGGAATATAGCCAGACTCCGCCCCACACTTACCCTACATGATGCTGAGAAACTCATTCACGCATTTGTCTCCTCAAGATTGGACTATTGTAACGCTCTTCTCATCGGGATTCCTAGCAAGAGCATCCAGAAACTCCAGCACATACAAAACAGTGCCGCTCGGATCCTGAGGAGAGTGCGTAAATATGAACACATCACACCAATTCTTCGATCTTTGCATTGGCTTCCCATTTCTGCCCGGATTGAGTATAAAGTCTCCCTTCTCACACATCAGTGCATCCATGGCAATGCCCCCAGTTACCTTCAAGAACTCCTAACTCCACAGACTTCAGTACGTTCCCTCCGCTCCACAAATACCCACCGGCTCCGTCCCCCTAAGACTAAGTCTCGTACAATTGGGGACAGAGCCTTCTGTGCCGCGGCCCCTCGGCTCTGGAATGCTCTTCCTGAACCCTTGAGGGCTCCACAAAAGACAAATGGTTTTAAAAAGGACTTAAAAACGTATCTTTTTAAAAAGTTTTTTAATGTTTAAAGCTTTTTTTTTTTTTTTTTTTTTTTTTTTTTTTATTGTAGCACTTTGAGATTTTCTTTAAAATGTAAAGTGCTTTATAAATAAAATGTATTATTATTATTATTATTATTATTATGTGGGAGGGGGCTTTCCAGCTGTCTCTGGTAGCATGCCAGTGGGATGACATGGGGCTCTGAAGTTTTTTTTTTTTTTGGGGGGGCGCCGGTTGGGGATGAACCTGCGGAATGGGACACTGGAGATATGCAAAACGCTAATGATCCTCGTCTTCCCCCTGCTGGGACAGTTCTCTCTGCCAGGCCGCTCCAAGTGGTCCGTTCCATTGGGGATTCTCACCAGCAGGCCCAGGTATCCATGATTGCTTTTTAATGTGTGGCTCTTGGCCAATGGAAGCAGGGATTTTCATCAAATATGACTGCAGAAATATTAAACTAGCCTGGGATTATTTTTCAGTCACAGTCCATTAAACTGTTGGGGGAAGTGGAGCCAGGAGCTTGCTCTTGCCTGCACAAGTTAGGCCAATTAGGGTTTTAATTTTTTATTAATACTCCACAAAGTTAAATAAACATGCAAACAGCTTCTGAGTTGTATGCCAATTAAATGCTGTTTTATTTGACTGCCGCTTTAATCAGGCGGCTGCACAGGGGGAGGATATGCAGTTTAATTAAATTGTATTACTCTGCATTTCTTGTCATGGCTCTTTTATGATTTCAAAGTAATCAATGAGGACAACAACAATTGATTTACTCATATTTTAATAAATTATGCCAGACCATACCATTGCGAAACTCGACACATGGGAGAATCGTAAAGCAAAAGGGTGGAAACAAAGAAACGAGCAGTGGGCGCGAGTCATTTTTTATCATGCGGCAAAATAGCACCCCCCCCCCACACGCAGTCATCTCCCAACTATGGCAGGGAGAAAGTTTCAAAAGCTCATTTTGCTCGATTCTATCACTTCCCCTGTTCCATCAATATTGCCTTCTGGTTGATTTTTAATTTCAGGTTGGAGACCTCAGCATACTTAGTGCTCGGCTGATGACATTGTATTTATTTAGTGTTCTCGTCAATAGTGCTCTCAAGTGCAAAAAGTCTCTCCCCCGCCTTTGCTGGATTTAATACAGATGAGTCAAAATCTCAATGTACATACATCCAGACTACCAGCATTATATTAGCTCTGTGCCGTGGAACAATCATTTGATTTTCCATGTTTTTTTTTTCTCAGTGCTCTTTTAAAGCAATGAATTCCTTTAAATAATGAACACATAAATAAATGTGTATATCAATGGTTCTCAACATCATTTCTCCGCTGTCCAACATAATATTCTGTATCTAAATATATATACACTGTAAAAACTGTAAAAATAGGCCAAAATGTGTTGTATATATATATATATATATATATATATATATATATATGTACAGTATAAATACTGTATGTGTGTGTGTGTGTGTGTTTACAGGTGTTTTACCTGTATTTTGAACATTGCACCATAAAATTGCTGGATTTTTTTTTTTTTACAGTGTAGTTAATATTAAATAGAAGTCATTTAATTATTGTGATAGTTATTATTATTATTATTATTATTATTATTATTATTATTATTATTATTATTAATCGGAAAGTGTGCCAGAATAGCTTAATTAATTAACCATAATTAATTTTGTGATTCAAGAAGTTTCAAGAACAGTATCTTCTTTAATAAAAACAATAGTCTTTTTTTGAAGAGCAAAAAAAAAAATAATAATAATTTCAGTTAGATTTTCATTGTCAGATTTCATTTAATTAAATAATATGTATTAATATATTAAAATTATTCATAATTTTTTAAAATAATTTTTTTTTTATATAATTTTAAGTAGTCGGACCATCCCCTTTATTTTAGCAGACAAAACATTGAAAACATAATACGAAAAATCACTATAGAAGTCAATATACAGTAAAGTTTATAGTTTAATTTCCATCACAAGACCCCACTGTAAATTATGAAAATATGTCTTTATTGGTGATAATGAGGTTGACAATGATTATGACCATGATATTTCACTATTGTGAACCTATGAACCACAAACTATAATGATTAGTCTGATTGACAAATTGCATCAATAAAATAAATAAAAAATACCTAATCCAATTACCAGAGATGAATCTCTGGGCCAGTGTTCCCATGATGATATTTACAGCATCCCGGCTACATGACACCTATTGAGTTGGTATTTGTTTGTGTTTGTACTCATGGTCTCTCTAGAATTCAGGAAGGCGGAGGTAGCAGCAGAAACAGTGGCAGCATACAGTTATTAATGCTTCACGTCCCTTGAAGCTATGTCTGCCGCCATAGCTTCATGCTGTATTAATCAGAGCGCCGGCACGGACTGCCCCTCCAACTGCACATGATTAAGTAGGACTGGAGCAGTGTTTAAACAGACACAGCCACACTCCCTGCTCTGAAACAAGGCTTTTGAGCATCCCCTGGGATGCAGGAGGGGTAATGAATACATCGTTTGGAGAGGCATTGAGATGCCCTGGAGAGGGCTCTGGAAGAAGAGGACTTCTTTTTCTCCAGCCCTTGTGAATCAGGCTCTGGCCCAGAAACAGGCAGGGTGAGACTGCCATATGGACAGGCTGGTGTGGCTGGTGTGTTTGGGTTGGACAGTGGTCCTGACAGAGCTGCCCTGCTGAGAGGAAGGGTCATGTCCACTGGTCTAGTATCAGAGCGATGCCAGAACAGATCCGGGTCAGTGTGGCTAATGGAAGCACAGGCCCAGGACAGGATGCCCAGTACCAGAGCCAGAGGGCTTGTGGGAGGAAGCTTTCAGCCGGAGGAAGGCAGACATTATGTCATCCCTGTTGCTCACTTGGCAATAACAAGAGGAAGATTTGATATATTTTGCAGGGTTGTAGGTAGTTATTTTGATACAGTTGCCCCGTAACTTATTTGGGCACTTGGACCACATTTAAAAATGTATGAATGTCAGTGCATTACACAGCAAAATGTCAAACCATGTCATCCGTTTTAGAGAAAGATACTGCAAGCACACTTCTCAAGCAAAACATTGTTTTGAATTCTAAAACAATACATATATAGATATTTGGACACATTCTGGTGGTTAAATGTTATTGGATCTTCAGTATTTGGTACATTTTCTGTTATTTTGTTAATTTGTAGTTCTAATGTCCATTTTGATAATATGAACATTCCTCTTTCAGCTATTGCTGTCAGTTATAAATGGAAAATTTTCATTTGCTACATTAAAATATACATTTTTAAAATGAACAAAAGGGGCCCAAACTATGGTGTTACAATACTGTTTATTTAACCAAAGAAAATTGACAATTAAAATAAGCTTGCATTGAATTTCTTTTGCAAACCTTGGAAAAAAAATAGGATTTACTTTGAAACAAAAAAGGACATATAAATGGCAAGTAACACATTGAATTAAACATGACATTTTTAAGGATAGCAGAAAGATTAAAAAATAATTATAGCTGTGCTGATATTTAGAAAAATACATGAAGATGCATTTGATGTGTGTGCTCTTATACAGCAAGACACAGAATCAGCGATTTGAACAAAACGGTTGAATTAATGATTCACCGATGCACTCAATCAGTTGTCTCCGCCTACTGATGACTGAAGTATTCATTTCACTTACAATTTACATTCCATACACATATTAAATATCAATTCTCTTGCCTCTGAATTGTACAGTATATTTAACAGTGGGGTGAGTTGCATCACCAGTGAAAAGTGGTGCAGGAATCACTGGCTAGAATAAACACTGGAAC
Organism: Carassius auratus; assembly: GCF_003368295.1. NCBI lineage: Eukaryota > Metazoa > Chordata > Actinopteri > Cypriniformes > Cyprinidae > Carassius > Carassius auratus. The sequence goes on along the minus strand of NC_039288.1, from coordinate 11,299,897 downwards.
TTATTGGATCTCATCTTTGGATTTTAACCAATCAAATTGAGATTTTTCAAATAAGGATTAAAATGAATTAAAATATTAGACAATATTTTGCCCAAATGTTTGTGGAATATGAGAACGCACCTATGTTTACTGTGCCATGATACCTGTGTGAACTTGAAAAGTCGGTTATGAGAAAAAGAGGTCTATCATTTGTTCGTGTTTTTTTTTTTTTAATGCAATACATACAAGAGCATCTGTTTTCCAGTTAAAGCCATTGCAAAGTGATTTATTTCCACATTTATAGAGCTTTCTATTTATGTTTCTTTCCTTATTATCCTGTTATCATGGTCCTAGAATCCTCCACTCTCACATTGCACTTGAGATTCAAAGCCAGGTGCTTCCCCACAGATCAAGCAGGGACCTTTTACGGCACTTATTGTCATCCTTGCAGAGAAATGCGAGATAATACAGTCTCAATTTCAACCTAAACTCCTCCATTCATTTGAATGAGTGCACAGCGACGCACCGACGAACCCTGGACGGAGATATTCAGATGGCAGATATAGATGTGATGACACTCTTTTCTGCCTTAAATCAAACTCTTATTGCCTCCTTATCAAACCAAAAAGACTCCCTCTCACACACTGTTTATGACAACTTTGACATTTCGCTCAGTTTTTAAAGCTCTTGTCAAATTTGCCAAACTGCAGGGCAGAGTGAGATACAGAGAGTTAAGAAAGGTTGTCAGAGAGAGAGAGAGAGAGAGAGAGAGAGAAGAGGGCTTTAAAAACAAAGCGCATGAGGGAAAACCAGGGAAAAGGAAGAAAAAAAGACAGTGAAGAGATAGTGAAGCAGCCTGTGGGGTTGTTGTAATGTATCTGCAGTGTAGCATGTCAGTGCAGCTTTACTTTACCGCATCCTCATCTCACCGTCAATAATTAATCACAGGTGAGGCATAGAGAGAAACATGCCCACGAATGCCAAAGGAGCTTCAACCGGTGCCAGCAGACAGCAGGGAAGCCTCAAATGCTATGACAGCCATCCCTCCCCGCCTCGAGTCTCACCTTACGACATGTTCCTGTGATGCAACGCGCCACTGTCTGAATTACATCACCTGCGAAAAGAGCAGGAGCGCCATTCGGCCTCCAAATCTATGGCGAAGCGGCTGTTTTATTGCTAATTAGGCCATATCTTTTTATTCCTAGACACCAAAAAAATCAGCCACATGTATCATGGATATAAATGCGTTATAGTTGTGATCGATTGGCTGGAGCAAGGCCCTGTAGCATGAATATTCATGGGGTGATGTATAGAGAGGGAGGGAGCGGCATCGGAGGCTCATGGTGTGTGATCCGTGGACTTTACAGTCACCGCCGGGTAGCCTGCGGCTAGCAGCCACCATAAACAATAACGCAAGGCCCATTTATAACACTAAAACTCATGTGTCGCCACAGCCACAAAGAGCACAAGTGACATTTTAATGGGCCTTTTTACTTTTTGTTTTTCAATAATGAATGCATGGCTTGCTGTGGTGCACTCCACAATATGCGCTTCACTATTGTTTTGAGGCATAATGCATATTTTTGCTGTACTTGGCATTTATAGGGAATAATTTAATACATATCGCAATCTTCGCATGCACCTCTCTGGGTCCGCATTCAGACTGGGGGAATGGGGATTTTTTTAAGCTGAACTGGTGGTACAGTATATGGGGTGGGTGTGTGTGTGTGTGTGTGTTTATTTTTGTCTTTGTGAGTACTGATCATTGTGAGTATGTGTGTTACCCAAAGGAGGTTGAATTCAGCTGTTAGTTTGCTTTGCTGTGTAAGCAGAAGTGACGCCACTGTTGATCATTGTTCTCATTGTGCCTCTCACACACAGACTGATGACTTATGGATGTGACATATTGACATTGTCAAAGAAATATTTGTCTTTCCCATTTGGAATAATTCTTTTTTTCTCCTCCGTCCATCCTTATTTATTTCTTTCCATTCACTTGATTTTTTTCCCCTTTGTTCCTTAAATCCTCCTCTCCTTCCTTCGTACTTTTTTCCTCATCTTTCTTTCCTTCCATCCTTCATTCAATCTTTCATTTTTCTTTTATTTCTTAATTGCCTTGTTTTTCTTTCTCCCTCCCATGCTTCCTTCTTTATTTCACTTTCCTTCCTTCCTTCCTTTCATTGTTTTCCTTACCTTATCCTGTTGCTTTTTATTCCTTCCTTTCCATAGCCTTTAATTTTTACTTCCTTTCTTTGTTATTCTGTCCTTCTTTCCAGCGTTGTATTGTTTTCCCTCCTTTAATAATCCCTTTGTTTTACTTCCTCCCTCCTTTCCATTCTTCCTTTTGTTTTTTATTTTTTTCCTTCCTTCCTTTTTTCCTTCCACTCTCTTGACTTTTTCTCCATATTTAATTTTCTTTCTTTCTTTCTTTCTTTCTTTCTTTCTTTTTCTTTCTTTCTTTCTTTCTTTCTTTATTTCTTTCTTCTTACATCCTATTTCCATTATTTTCCATATATTGCTATTTAATCTGTTCCAAATATTCCTTAATTGTATTTTCTCCTTCTGCAGAAACTAAACCAGGAAACGGGCTGTGTAAAACAGGAAGCATTGCTCTCTTTGGAAACGTAGTGTATAGTGGGCTACTGAACGATCACTTCTGGCATTTCGGGGTGCCCCTTGTCACAAGACTGGTAAGTGGATGCCTTCTTTGTGTTTTCCAGATTGGTGGCATGGCTGGTGCTGCCTCTCTGCTCCCTGTGCCACCTCAGGATATCCTGCTGGCAGGTGGAATTTGACATCACTTGTGTTTTGGCTGGGCAAGACTTGAGCTGGTGGTATCCATTTTTTATACAGACCATTGTGGCTAGGTTTATTTTAGCTTCTGCTCTGACAGCAATGCCCAAACACAGAGAACAGCAGTAGAAAGGGAATGGGGATGATCTTGCAGCCGCATGTCATGTTCTCCTTGTTGATTTCCCTGTCTGCCTTCTTCCTCAGTGATGCAAGATCCAAATGCGTAGATAATGCATTGGCATATGATGTGTCTGTTTAAGAACTGAATATTAGTTGGCTACTCAAGTTTTAATTAAACTGTAATCTTAGCGCATGTCAGTGCCTCTATCTATTTGGAATTGATCAATATTGATACTCCATCTTATTCCGAAATATGTCAAACAATATTAGCATACAGGAAGGGAAGGACAGGGAGGAGGCAGAGCTGGAGCAATTCACTGCCTTGTACTCGATTAAAATAAAAAAGGATTTGAAGGATCAGAAGTATAAATCTCTAAGGGAACTTGTTTTTCGTTGCTTTGCCAATTGAGCGTGTAGACGTGTTTCAAACAAAAACTCTATCCTCAGAATTGGGATGTAGTTCAACTGTTGTCTACTGGGAGAATTTAACATCATTTGATTCAGGTCAGAATGTGAATTTTTTTTCCCATATATTAATATTACCATAATTGTTTATGGTTGTCTTAAATTTATGGCAAACAAACAAGCTTGCACACATTCCACACAGTTCTTTCCCACACATTAATATAAATACTGCTTGACTTTACAAGAAATATTAATTGACAATATGAGATTGTTAAATCTGCTAGTTTGAATCTCAGCTCTGTTGAATTTTAAGGTGTTTCGCACATCTGGAAACTTCAGTTCTTAAGGGGTCAGGGGTTTTGCTAGTTATCACAGCCCTTCTAGCCCTTACTCGTATGATGGTGCACTATTCTGTTCTGTGGGCAGAAACTTTGAGAGACATTTATAAGTAGCCATGTATAATTACTAAATGAATGAACTGTTTTGCTATCAAGATATAAATCCTAATCGTTTCATTAAATTTAATTTGAATACAAGTATTACAGTAAAGTCCCATTTGTCGGTAACACTTTAGTATAGGGACCAATTCTCTCTATTAACTAGTTGCTTATTAGCATGCTTATAATTAACATATTGGCTGTTTCTTAACACTTATAAAGCATTTATTTTAAATTACCATATTCTACATACCTAATCCTACCTAATACCTAAACTCAACAACTACCTTACTAACTATTAATAAGCAGCAAATTAGCAGTTTATTGAAGCAAAAGTCGTAGTTAATGGTTTGTTAATAGCAAGAATTGGACCTTAAAATAAAGTGTGACCCATTTGTCTTTTATGCTTGTGAATATGACTATGTTAGAACTCCATTCTAAATTCTACTGGCTTTATGCAGCACAGATAGAGAAGATTGCTTTTTTTGTTGAATTTATTTAAGTAGTAAATCATTTATAGTCCATTGCCTAATTTGGCTTTACAGTATTTACTTAATTTAGATTGAATGTTGGTTGCCGTAGCTGGAAGGCTCAAAGCAATTACATTTTCCAACTTTTACTTTTCCCAAACTTTAATTTTACTCTCCATTTTTGGAGATAAGAAATTTTGCTAATGGCATTTGGAAATACAATGCTTCAAATAGCTAAAGCACATTTAGCGTTTAAGTGCATCAGCATGCTACCTCTCAAATCACTATAAATGAGTTCTGCCTCAGTTCCAAACCACATTCCTTTTTGACAAATTAAGTAAATTAGTCAATGCCTCTGTAATCAAGCACAAAAGTACCTTGACTTTTATCTGCTTGTTTTTTGATCAGTCCATACATCCATGCATGTCACTTCCGCTACCGGTTTGGTCATTGGAATGTGCTTTTATTGAAAATGGACTTGCATGCCAATCCGTTCCTCAATCCCCCACCAACTCCACTGCAGATGCTAAACTGCACCTTAACTAGATTAAGTCACTTGAACGTGTTTGGAGAATCGAGCCTCCCCACCAGATGGAGAGAAATGGAGGGCGGTTGTTTTTGAATTAAGTCTCCCTCAATTTTCTTTGTGGGGTTAATGAATAAATGAACTGGCACGGTAATTGGAAGGGAGTGCTTTGAGAGAGAAGGAGAGGGGCATGCAGCTCCATTGAGTTTATAGAGGCAGAAATGATGATGTTGAGTAAAGCACTGATGAGGAAGGTATAGCTCAGTGGGGCGAATATGCCTGATAATATATGTGTGTGTGTGTGTGCGCAGAAGGGAGGACTCAACTTCATTATAAGGTGCTTTAAGTGCGACACGCTGTGATTGTGTCATCTTCTTTCCAAACAAAGGCCGTGGAGGGCAGGTACAGGGGACAAAGGAAACTTGAACGTCCAATCGCCATTGCACAGATGCACACATACTGCTGAATCCTGTCGGACTGCGCTCAGAGCTTAATTTCAGCTTTTCAGCAGAATGTGTGTAATTGATAGCACTCTGGTGCTGTTTGGGCCTTGGCAGCACACAGAACGAACGCAAACCTCCAAAGACAGAGACTTTTAATATCTGGCAGGCACACGCAGCGTGGAAGCTTGACTCTTTTGTGGCATGTAGATGTATTGCTGCTCACTTTTGGGTTGTAGTATGGGGGTTAAAAAAAGGGGGAATCACTCGTTTCTGCTCCCATTGAATATTACAAGGCTTGCACTATTTCTAAGACCTGCTGCGCTTGCGGCCAATATGGCATCCCAGATGTGTTCACCTGCCGTTGGCAGCAGCCAGCTCCTAATTAAGACAGTCTGGCTTGGCCACTGGCTCAGCCTGGACCTGCTCAGACTAAACCTTGCCCATCTGCCCTGCTTAAAGAAGAAAAATACCACCTTTACACTTCACGCCGCTTGACATCTATACACAGGTGGGGCGAAGAGGGCATTAGTTGCTGCAGGCAGGGTGAGATGTGCATGATTGTGTGCGGATAAATTGAGCAGTTGTGCTGAATGCATGTAATGGATCTGGATTGTTTTTCTTTATTCCTCTGTCTATCTGTCCTTCTCTTTCCTTGCACCACATCAGAGCAAAGTGTGTAACCGTTAACAAGCTTGTGCCACATTTTTAGACTCAGCATCATATCTCGGCGCAAGCCCATAAGCCTGGAGAAAGATCAGGCGAGACATGGAGATCAAACCCATGGATTGGACCAACAGACAAGTGTACTGCACAACACCGGCATTAAATATTGACTAAACGAATCGCGAGTCGGCAGAGTAAGAGAACCCGACAAGGAGCATAACCAATTCAGGGCTCTGACTTTTTCCCTCATTCTTCATTTGAGAGAAAAGGTTTCTTGTCTCTGTAATGGAAAAATGACGTCCCCAGGGCCAGGCGTCCTCTGAGTGCTTAACCCAAACAAGCAGCACCCTCTGCATGCTGGGGAAAAACAGTGAAGATAGTGCCATTGAAGGAATGGAGAGAGAGAGAGAGAGAGAGAGAGAGAGAAGCACTGAGAGGCAACAGAATAGCAATGGAGTGGACAGAAATATTACAAGAAGAACAACAACAGTAGGGGAGACTGAGGCTAGTTGTCACACCAACTTTCAGTAAATATAGGGTTTTGAGTCAGAAGTCCAATTACCCAAATTTGCATGTTTATGTGTGTTTTCTCATTTAGTTAGCAAATATGTTGTGTCTTTATAGAAAATAAACCTACATTGATAATTACTGAGTATGTAAAATGTAACAACTAGCCTGTCTCACTATATCCATACTATATCACTTACTATATCACTATGCCCCCACCCCTCCCCCAAGATCATTTGCAGTTGCTAGTGACTTTAACTTTAAGACGTTTTTAAAGGATTGTATTGATGCTCAAACCTGCTCAAGCTCCTAAATTATTTTTTTTCCACCCTCTTCATATTGTTAAAAAACAGAGAACCATACAGATCAGTCATCTCTTTTTTGACTTATTTATGATACTGACTTGAAATAGACTTCAGGATTTGATAAGACAGTTTCTTTAATGCAATTTAAGATTCTTTTCTTGCTTCACTGTGAAGACTCCGTAAGAAAAAGAAACTGATTGAGGTTCACATGTTTATAGATTACAGCCCTGCTCATAAGTCTACATAGCCCTTGTGGAAAAAAGAAGCAAACGTAAAAATTGCAAAAAAAGAAAATGAAATTCTGTACTTATTAAACTATTTAATAAAAGATATTTACATATATTCAACACAAGACTAATAACTGAAATTACATTAATTATCCTGTTTAAAAGTTTCTACACTTTTGTTCTTTTTCACACTTTTTGCTCAATATTGTATATTGTCAAAGGTATGCAATCTTTTTAACATGATTTGTGTGTGTGTGTGTGTGTGTGTGTGTGTGTGTGTGTGTGTGTGTGTGTGTGTGCGTGCGTGCGTGTGTGTGTAAATTAAATATTTAGTCTTGTGGAATATCCTTCAGTATCATTGATGCAGCTTCTTTAGGGCAGAACTTTTAAAAAATAAAGCTTCTAATTACATTTATATGCACAACGATAGTAGATAGATAGTGTATAGATAATGATCTACCCCTTATCTTATCAGAACTCTTGCAATGATTTGCTGCACCAATAAAAATTCCAAAGCACAATGAAAAACATGAAATGTCTCACACAGCATCCCTCCTGACATGCTTTATTCTAATCAAAATAAACCTAAACAAAATAAAGCCAAATTAGTATTCAAATTAAATTATGAACGAGCTACAGCACAGAGTTTCATATTTAGGATAGCTGTAGCTGCCTGTTGGCAGTGTGGGTTTGAAAATGCTGAGACAGCTGAGATGTTAAATGGCAGCGTAACCCCCCCCCCCCCCCCCCCATACACACACTCCATCAACATGGTGCATGGCTGCGTACAGATCACTTAGATAAACTAAAACCACACACACATACACACACAAACAAATCTTGCGCTCGCAAAAAAATGCTACCAAAAGAGCAGCCCCATTCTCATAGCACGCAACCTGTCAAGCAATTCCCCCTGCTCTCCACCGGCGCACTCTGACTTCTGATTGGCTGAAAGCACAGCCTGAATCCTGCAAGCCCCTCTCCCACTGAAACCCCAGCATCCACTCCCTCACTATCACTGAGGAAAAGATTGGTCAGAAAAAAAGAAAGAAAGGAAAGACAGACACAAGAAAGTGCAAAAGGCATTAAATTGCACGCCGACTCGCCCTACCTAGTTACTTACGCCTTTACCCCCCCATTTCCCCCCCTCCGGCGGGTCTTTGTTGCCTCATCGTCACATTGCAAGACTTTTCATGTACATCAGTTGAGAGTCGAGACTGAGAGAGGGGAAAGAATTGCTCCAACGTTCTTCTCAATCCCCTCCACTGGCCGGCTTCGCTCGGCAGCTGCCGCAGCAGCAGTATCCGCAGCCAGTAGAGCAGACGCTCCTCTCTTTCCCTCCCCTCCTCTCTGCGCTTGGATTCTGAGCTGCTCCGTGGATGTTTCAGTGCCTTAATGGCAATGGACTCCCCTCCCTGTGGAGGAACACAGCCTCACTGAAGGAATGCTGGGAACAGCTGCCAAACACCTCCTGGAGTGACTGCTCTAGAACTCTCCCATTCGCCAATAAGACCCTGAACAGAACGACACAGGGCAGAAGACGTGCAGAGTGAGTGATGTGAAGAAAGCCACTTATGTGGCTATAGGAATAAGAAAGCAAGAGTGGAAAGTAAAAGGAAACTGAAGAGCAGGGACAGCAGCGCCTTTGCCCATTCCTCTTTTTTCTTGTCAACCATTGGTTTTCTTTTTCTGCAACAGTTGTTGCTTCAACTTGTTTTATTTTCTTTATGGACTGATCTGGGAAGAGCAAAGGACTTTCAAGCACCAAAAATCCAAGCCACACGGCCAGCTCTGCACCCACACTTCACCTGTTTTCCATCTGTGAGTGCCCACCTGCTCCTGGCCGAAATGATGATGTACTTTTGGGTGAGTAATGCCTCTGCCGTCCACCAGGTTGGCCTTTATGCCGTTGTTTCTCAACCCTGGACCTGCTGGGATAAGACGGTGTGCTTGTAGCATGCGATAAGCCTGTCTCTTCTTTTATCGCATTCTCTCTTTTCCTACACTTCCTCTAAGTTTTTCCCTCCCACCTAAATACAAAGACATATTTTCTCTCACTCAGTTACTGCTTTGCATTATTTGCTTTCAGTCGGAGCAGTGTTTAAAGGCCTTTTTCCGCAGTGCTGGTCCTGGAGTAGATGAGTATTCAGCCGTAGCTGTTCAGAATGGATTGTTTTGATGCTCTTTTTGAGGACAGAGGATCATATGACCTGATTCTGCATAGCTCTGGTAATTTCTCAGCTCACTGTTGGGGAGTGTTCAAACTCACACAGCGAAAAGTGGATGTATGTTCACTGCTGTTTTATTAAGTCCCTATAGAGGAGTTTAAATGCTTTGGTAGTTAGCTGTTTTCCCCATTTATATGTTTTGATGTAGTTTGAAAGTACTTCACTGCACTTCTTGGTTACAGACGTCACTTAAACTTAACTTGGGTACATTTTATCCACATTTTTAGTGAGGTAAGAGCCTAAATGTGCACTGGACAGAGAGCTTTGACCATTCTTATAGGCTTCATTGTCTTTAGTATCTTGTTCCATGTAAAATGTTCAACTTTTAAAGGAATAGTTCACCCAAAAAATTATAATTTACTCACTTTCATGTTGATCCAAACCTGAATGACTTTCATTATTATGAACAACATAAAAGAAGTTTTGGAAGAACTGGTTTTGTTCATATTGTGAAAGCCACATTTGACCCACTGACTTTAATTGTAAGGACAAAGAAAGATATTTTTCAGAATGTGTTTGACAGATGAAAGTCTTACAAGCTTGGTATGACATAAGTGTGAGTATCTGATGACAGAATTGAAATTTTTGGGTGTTCCTTTAAAAATATGACAGCACTTTCTGAGTCTTTTTTGTCATTTTGTACTCTCTTTAGCCTTTCTAAATAAATGTGCTGGTCTGAAATCACTGATTAATTTCAAGGTGTCTCGGTTTTTACTTTGTTCTTATTTATTTAATGATTTTTTTTTTATTAATTTGTTTGTTTGTTTATTTATGTATCTATTTATTGTTTGGTTGTTAACATCATGTACCATGAGATGCTGCATTACAGAATAATGTTACGTGTTTTTTTTTTTTCTGACATAATTAATTTTGACGTGTCTTGTTGTCCAGTAAAAATAATGTTAACTTATTTTAAGAAACCCAACACCCTGATTGTGAAAGACTCATTTTGAGTCTTTGAGGCCATTGCAATTATTTTTTTATTTTATTTTTTCTAATTAAACATGCTAGAATGATGTCATTGATCATTTCAGCATCTTGCGTCCAGTAAAGACAACTTCAATATATTAAAAACACGGCACCCTCATTCTGAACGACATCTTACTTGCACCTCTAAAAAATAATGAGGAGGTGAGGGGAAGAAACAGCATTACGATCATACTGGCAGTGTCAGACTATGCTGAAAATGGGCTTTTAGCTTATGGAAACCCTTCTCCGCCATAAACCTGTGTTCCGTCCTGCATCCCTTTCTTTCGGCCGTGAGGCGCTCCCTCACTCCCCGTCAGGATCCAGATGAAAAGTGCACACTCGTAGATGTGGCAACCAGGATTTAATGATCGTCAGAAAGCAATCTCTCATCTTTTGAGCTGGCTGTGCTCTTTGATAGCGCCGACTGCCCATTAATCATTCCCCTTCATCACTTCAGTCTCATCCGGCCCAGCATAGGGAAGAGGGCCTCCGCGGCTGCTACAAGCCCTCGTGCAGACGTTACAGGCTGTCACGGGGGCCACAGGGGCCCGTTCTCTCAGAATCAAACTCGCAGATGTGCTTAATCTAATCTGAGCTCGCTTTCTCATGGCCCGGGTGAGAAGAGAGATAAAATTTACCCCTGTCAGACATCCTGTAACTGATTACCGCACACAGGCAGACTGACGCTTATTTCTGATGACAGATAGCTCTTCATGTGTGTGCTTTCAGAAGTTTTATTCTAAATTCCGAGCTCAGACTCGATAGAAGGGTGTAAATGTGTGCGGACAAGTTTTTCTCAAACCTTCAATAAGGACACGATCGTGAATTTACTGAACAATTACGGATTTAATGGTAATATTACAGTGGCATGGAAATGAAAATAAGCAGAGTAAGACAGGGGAGAAGTGCTGCTCTTTCTGTTCAATAATAAATAATTGAGAGCTCATAGCGAGGGACTTGTTTTTCAGTGAGCATGTGTAGAGATGGAAGAGCATATTCCTGGTTTGAAACTGCACACTGGCCTGTTTTTATGCCCCCCAAGTCAGGCCTAGCTCAAAACAACCTTTGCAATTTACTTTTAATGATCTGTGCTATTGCTGTAGGATTGTGTGTTTCACATCACAAGCTTGTTTGTTTTCTGTAGGGTGGTCATGATGCCACAATATCTTTTTTTATTACTATTAAAAACTTATTAAAATAGTAATAAAATATAATTTAATAATATTAATGGAATATAATTAACAGCTCATGTTGGCTGTTATTAAACCAAACATTTTTTATTTTATTTTATTTTAAAAGTGAATTGGTTTCAAACTACTGGTATTTTTACATTATCGGGTGGGTGTACATGCTGTGATTTTATCCCATCACATAAACCATATTGTCCTGCCAAAAGTAATTGTTTTTTTACTTTTTGAATGCCCACAGTCTTCCTCTGATTCCATGTTTTTAAATGCTAAACATAGTAAAATCATACAAAAATTCGCAAAATAGTTGATGCCTGTTTATGTAAATATAGAATGTATAAACCATGTAAAAACCCTGCTTGACTTCAGAGCGTTGCGTAATTAAGCGATGGCTTTCGGAAGCTGTGTCACTGTGTCATGTAATTCGTAGTGGAGAGCGGCTGCTGACGGTGTCATGTTGCTAAATGAAATGCTTGCGTTAATTTGTCAGCACTTTAATTGATCTGTGTTCTCTAGTTGCATACTGTGGGTCCTGTAACATTTATTGCGTGTTCATTTCATCCAGCTGCTGTCTGACAGCCAAAAAAAAGTCTTATTCAATCTAGCGTAGAAGCCAGGACAGTAGCTCCAACAGAGTGACCCACAGTAGCACGAATTCTTTTCTTTTCTTTTTTTTAATCCTTTGTTCGTTTCTTTTCTTTTTTTTATGTATAGAGCAGCTATTTTCAGCCGTGACATTTACAAATGCATGCCGAGCAAGTCTTGGTTTCTGTAAAATCATTATTGTTGACCCCTTGGCTGTTTGTGTTTTTAAGTCGAGTGCAATATTGTCACCTCAGTTGCCAACAGCTCAGCATCCAATGCAATCCGCTCTCGCCTCATCCTTTCCTCACTCCATCACTTTCTTCATCTCACTTCTTGCTTTCATTGTGCTCTTTCTTTCACCCAGGGGCAAAAGCACATTTGGGCCAGGGTGACACTGGTCCTCCCAATCAAAGCTGTATACTTTTATATATTTAGAAAATAAAAATACATTTGCACACAAATAGTCATTGGTCACATTGAGTACAGTGATATTTATGTTTTAAACCTTTTAAAAATGCCAAATAGGAAAAGTATGATAGTATGGTTAACTGAAACGTGCTGCATGTTTTTGTGACAGCAACTACAAAAAAAAGGACAATTGTTTTTCAGTAGTGTATTCTGCATTTAACTTGTTTATAATTTGCCTTGTTAAAAATAGTCCTGAGAGTTTTTTTTTAAAGGATTAAACCCTTTAAATGTGACAAAGAATCCTTCAAATGTTATTTTCATTAAAATGGTTAAAAAAATACTTTTTATTTTTACTTTTAATTTTGATTAATTTAAACCTGTTTAATTTAATATATTAGTATTGTTAGCTTAAACACAAGCTATTAAACTTACATTTATTTCAGCTATATCTCAATTAGTGGAACAAAATATAAATATTTGTTGAAAAAACACAAATGTAAAGTAAAAAATGGTGCCTTGGCAGCTAAGCGAAATGAATTATCAAGTTGAAGTACTATACTAAAAATGCAACTGAAATAATGTATTTTTAAAAAATCAGCTAAAAAACACAAAATGACTAGTTGAACAAAAATGTATGTGAAAACTGAAAAATTCAAAATATTAATATATACTAATAGTATATAAATGACAATACTAAAATATAAATTATAACACTGAAATCCAAACATAACACTGGCTTTGCCAGTCTCTAGCTTCCCTTTCATCTGTCATTGAATATGTGAAGCAGCAGCATCATGGTAAGATACGCATTGCAATGGTCAGGTGACCGGGATCAGTTAGAACCTCCCATCCACCTCAGCGAGCCCCTGGGGGCCTCACTACCGGCAGAGGGCTCCGTGCTGCTCCTCCCAGCTCCTCCCTCCATCATGTGTAATCCCATCGCCTCATGCTGACTCTTACACACCCGTCACGGCCTAATCTTCTCCTCGCTGCAGATAAGACCATTAAACAGCAGAGCAGGAGAGGGATTTCTCCCCTGACTACAAAAAGGATCCGTGAGCCAAAGAGAATCATGCTGTTCTGCAGATAGTAGAGAGAAAGAGAAGGAGAAACAGAAAGAGGACATGGTGGCTCAAGCTTATCACTTTTTGCTATTACATTAGCTGTGTTTACACAGGGTTTCCCAAGAAAAAGGTCATTACAGGGACGCTCCATTATCTTCCTCTCTCTTTCGACTTCCTCCGATCTCCGTCTTTCTGAAGGTGGGAGTTTAAGGCATTATCCCCTTCACAGTTTAATGCCTGACACCTTTCTAATGGTCTGTGGGAATGAGAGGTGAAGTGCAGGAGATCAGTGGGCCCCTGCAGATTCCGCCAGCTCCAGATGCAGCGTGCAGGGATTTGGATCTATGGATCGATAGTGCTGTGGTCAGGCCCAGGAAAGGAGGAGCCAGGTCATGCGGAGGGCTTCTGCATCCTCCGGCCACTGAGCCAAGCAGTGCACTGAGAGAGAGGCTGACCGTGAAATGAATATAAAACAATGAGCATAATTACTCAGAGTTCCCGAATCAGCAAGTGTGGACAGCTGACTTATTAGGGGGGATGTTGGCCATCGCCTCTTCCGAGGGCACATCTTTTAGTAAATGTGAGCAGAAGAAGTTAAGTGAGGGTGTAGTTTGTTTAATATAAAATCTTTTTTTTATTTACAATAATCGTTAAACAAAAAAGAATAGTTTATCTAGGGGGAAAAAAAATTCATGATTTACACACACTGTAATTTCTGAACTTTTAGTTTATGGTGTTCTTTATTCTGTGCAACACAAATTAAGATATTTTGGAAAATTATATGTTTCTTTTGAAAATAAATAACGACCTTTTTTTTCATTTTTGGATGAATTATCTCATTAACTTTTAATTTAATTAACATTATTATTATTATTATTATTTTATTATTATAATTTTTTTTTGGATGTTGCATTGAAAATCCATATAGCTCAAGTATTTAAAGGGCTACATTCCTCTTCAATGTGAGTGGCATGACATTTCTGGACATCAGAATCAGGAAAGCTCTCTTAAGCCCCTTTCACACTGCCATTCCAGCAAATACAGGGGTAAAGTGTTCCTGCAATTGTTCCCTGACCCGGTATATGTGCGTGCTTTCACACACAACCCTTGAAGATCCCATATCGACACGTGACATCAGGGCGTGACGTGTAATTTACGAGTCGACAACGCTAGGCACGTTATACTTTAACTGAAGCAAGCAAACGATCTCGGCGTCAGCGCGGAAAGTGAGGAACTAACTGATCTCTGCTTCATTACAGTTTGCACATATGTTTTCGTCGTGAATGTTGATCTTGCTTCAAAACAGCCGGTAAAAGAGTCGCGCGATAACGCGCGTCATCACTTCGACATGGAATTAGATCTGGCTTTTGTTCACACAGCGCTCGTCCCGGGTCGAACCCCACAATGTTACTAGGTCCCCGACCCGGGTTCAATTCGGTAATCAATTCCGGGACGTGGTTGCTTTCACACAGAAGGCGACCCGGCAATGTTCCGGAAATATTGCGGGTCCGACGTGCAGTGTGAAAGGGGCTTTAGGGGGTGTTGAGTTTAGTACAGAGCCAGGTACAGCTGTTGCTCTGCCAGCCATGGGTCATTAAGATACAGAGGGGACACACACAGACTGTAAAACTAATGGCAGGACACTGACATTAGCGTTATAGGTTATTGACCCATCTGAAGGGATTGATGGTGCAAATCAAGCGACAGTGTCAAAGGAAATGGGAGAAATAAGAGCATTTTCACACCCTGTGCCCATTAAGAGCACAAGCACCAAATTCACAATCAGTTCCCTGTGAATTTTACAAGATGACACTCGAGAGAAATCCTCAACTCCCACCGGCAGTTTTTACATGCTTTTCTCTCTATCACTTTCCCTCCCATCTTTCTCTCACATTCTCGCCCTGTCTTTGCTCTCTGGTGTGTACAGGTCATGCAGGAAGAGATGTGCCGTTTGAAGTGTGTTGACTCTTTTATTCCCTGTCCCTTTGTTCCCAGGACTCCCACAGCTTGACATGTCTCAGTTCACAGCCTGTGTGTGTGTGTGTGTGTGTGTGTGTGTGTCTGTGTGTGTGTGTGTGTGTGTGTCTGTGTGTGTGTGTGTGTGGACTTAAGATATGTGTTATGTGCACACTTCACCTGAATCTGAATAGCACATTAAAGTGCTATGAATATAACAATTATGTAATCTTCTGAAGTGACAATCTGTCTGCTTATCTTTTATCTGTTTATCCCTTTTTTCCTATAATTTAAAATGTAGGATATAGTTTAATGTGAAAGTGATGTGACATACAGCCAAGTATGGTGACCCATACTCAGAATTTATGCTCTGCGTTTAACCCATCCAAAGTGCACACACACAGCAGTGAATACACACACACACTGTGAACACACACCCCGAGAAGTAGGCAGCCATTTATGCTGCGGCACCCAGGGAATGTAATTTGTTTTTGTAATGTAAATGTTTCAGAATGTAAATATTTAGAATGTAATTTCTCTATTGTCACCTTATAGTTGCCTGAAGATTTTAATTTTATTATTTGAATTTAAGAAATTGATTTTATTTATTTTTAAGATATATTAATGTAATTTTAGGTTTCTTGGCTACTCTCCTTTTATTTTTGGTCTTCAACAAAACAAAGAAAACAATTGACTGCAAGCTCGCATTCATTTCTTCAAAATGTGAAATGGCCACTTCTCAAACAAATCAACAACAAAAGGATAGAACCATTTCCCACACTATATTTTTCATTCAGATCTATGTTGCAATACTGAACTGTTTCCAGTGATGATAATCATTGTGCAGAACCTGATTTGTTTTGTCCAGTTTGTGTAGACTATATCAATAATCATTAAGCGGCAGTTGCTTTTGGATTCGCACCAAAACAATCATGGTCTGTAGATCAAGTGAACTCTGGAATGCTTTTGGTGAGAATGCAATAAAACTAAATAGATATATTTGATGAATCTTTGGAGACACAATCTGCGGGTCACTGTGATGTTAGTCTATCACTATGACAAATTTTGGTCCGTTTTGATATAATATAAAGCAAACCAAGCCAGGGAGAAAATGCAACAATTTATTGTTGCTATTAGTGTGTCATTAAACTGGGTGATTTTTATTTCAAATACATTCTGTTCTTTTAAACTGTTCTCCAGCCAAAAATAAAAAATAAAAAAAATGATGATGACACTTTTGGAATGGTTATGTAGTTGTTGATTCTAGGGAAATAGTAGAACTGTTTTACTGACAACAGTGTCTGTTTAGTGTAAGATGTATGTGCTGTTGGAAAACAGCTCCATCTAAAATGCCTTTTAGATGGTCAATCTCTAAATTATGGTTACAAATGTCTGGATTCATTCGGAGAAACATGCAATGCAGTGTAAAATACCCTCCACTTTCATTTAGCCAAGTGCAAATAGAAAGGCCACTATATGTCACTTTTAGTGCTTGCCACTGAACTCACCAGTTCACCACACTCAGAAGATCTCGCAAGGCCAACTGAGGTTTTCTTTATTCCAGCTGGATGCTCCACTGGCCTAATGGGGTCTATCTGCAGGCCTTCAGTTTGGGTATGTTTGTCTAAAAGCCTTTTTAAATGTCCTACCATTTGGTTTTGGGAGCAGGAGACAAGCAGGAACTAACTGGGCTGATGCTAGGAGGGTTTAAGGAAGGAGCTGAAGGAAACAGGTCAAAAAGAAATGAACAATGTCAACTTTTTCAGTTTCTTTTATCTCAGTTTATACTTATGGTCGCAAATTGTTAGAGGATATTTTTTTAGTGATATCAGTTTCTTACGATCTTGTTCTTGCTCTGTGTGTGCCTTGTGAGCTCGAGAGCTGTAAGGCAGTTTTAGGGCATTTGTATTTTATTTTATTTTATTTTTTATTTTATTTTTTGCAGGCCTTGAAAACACATGTAAATTAGTGAAATATTGCTTGGACCTAAAATATGATATAGGCCAGATGTTGTTATTTTTAAATACTCTATACTAAAAGAAACAAAAAAGACATGTAAATTCTTCAGTCAAAAAGAATGGGAAGTCTTACACCAGCCTTTCAGTGCTTCCTCTTACATTGCTATTAATGTAATTCTGTTGGTTTGCAGCTGATCAGTGACAAGCTTGCAGATTTATTTACTTTGCTGATTTATTTGGATTGTAAATTGTGCTTACTAGCATCTCGTGCTACACTGGCATCTCTTGCTGCAGTGATTCCATCTTTTTATTCGTTTGACAAAATATATTCAACACCCGAAATAAAATCCGAAATATTCACATCGTGTTTTTTTCCAGCAACCGAACAATAAAACATTGACCTACTGTAATGTGTGATATTTCGGATTCGCTTTCATTTCAAAACATTGTTCAATTTCAAAATCTTGTTTTAAACATTGCTCAGGCCTTAAGAAAAACAAAAATTTGAACTGTCAATAACATACAGTATCTCTTAAATGAGGAAAATGTCAGCCTGTCATAACACAGCCTAAATTGACAGACAGGTGTTTTCCCTCACATCCTAGTCAGCGTTTATTGTACATCATTGCTGATCAGCAGCATTTATGATCTAATGCTGATACTTTGCAGGTCGGATCTGTCCTTTTAACCATAGCGTGAAATAGACACATTCCCATTTTGATCAGTCAGAACCTGCTCTTCCACTATATGTCATCATCATATCAATTTGAACTTCCATAAATGCCCAAAACTTTCAAACAGATTCTCGCAGAACATACTATTACTATCGTAGATATATTGGTTACTCAATAGATCTGGTTTTATGGAAGCTGTCTGACGTGTTCCCATGTCTCTGACAGAATGATGCAGCTATGTGCCCATCACCTTCCCCTTCTGTGAAAAACACTTTTTCACTCTTTGATTTAAGGATTCTCCAAGCGCCTTTATTGTGCAACATCCCTCAAACAAGTCTTTTGATTCAGCGAATCCACACTGCTGCAGCCTCTCCTGAGAGAAGGATCTTTTCACCTATAAGCACATCTAATTGAATTAAAGCACGTAGCCTGTTGTTCTTGCCTTATTGAAAACAAGCGCCTTCCATTAATTCAATAATGAGATTTAGTCCAAATGATTGTCCTATTAGACACAAACCCTCATTCGCCACCCATTCGTTTGACTTCACCTCAATGTGCCCTGCTTGCACCTCACAGGTAATTATGTGGGAATTAATGTCACATGTAGTAATTGGATTCCAAAGCAAAGATACCTCATAATAGCACTTGTAATGAGGAAAAGCCAGCAGCATAGAAATTCAGTATTAGAACATGAGACGGTGTTGGCACACTGGATCAGGTGGAGAGGCCGTCCTAATGAATAGGCTCTATATGGGGCCATCCTTTGATCATGGGACCTCAAAGAGCGCCGACTCCATCTCGAATCAGAGCTTGTGACATTGTGTGATAGACAATCAGGGAAAACGCTGTTTTACCTTGTGAGAATTGCTTTACAAACACCACCATTTTTTATAGTTGTGTAAAGGTGTGTGTCTGTGTGATTTGTAATTTTAAACCTCCACTGTGCTGTTTTTAGGCACACAACCAAACGCAGTTGATAGATAATGCATTCTTATTAGAAATATTTCTCTTGCGATTTATTGCCTGTTTTTGCTGCACAATATGCTTAAAACAAATAGATATAGAATTAATTTTTTTATTTTTTATTTTTTGCTGTGCTTGCAAGGCAGAACTGCATTAATATTCCTTAAACGTTTTAGCTACCCATGCAAATGACTTTTTTTCTTTCACTGGATTTTGCCCAAACTGCTTAATTTTGCTTTGTAAATCATTCCAGCTGTTATTTTGCAAACTCTATATTTACTTAGTGTATTTACTTAGATTTAAAATGGAAGTAGTGGTAACTTTATAATATTATTTGCCTGCTGAAATGTGATTGGATTTGCATACTGAATTGTGAATGTTTTTCTTTTTAGCCATCTCTAACCGCCTTTACACTGTTAATGCAGTGTTGTGTTGTGACCTGGTTGCTCAAACACAGCCGAAATAAAACAAGACACTTGCTGACTGTCATTATAACAGCAAAGCAGCATTTCATTTATGGAGAAGCAAAGCCTAAAACTTTAATGCAATTCTTTTCTTGCTTTGCAAGCACTAGTTTTTCCTTCAGGAAATGCAAATCTAGTTTTTTTTTAAAATTATTATTATTATTATTATTATTGCTATCAAGAACGCTATTATTTCATTTGCTGTTGTCAGTGTTGCGATTTGCTATTCAATAGTTCATTGACAGAATGACACAATGTGTTTATTTTTCATTTTCATTTCCTTCCTTCAGTCTATTTTTTCTTTCTTTCTTTCTTTCTTTCCCAGTTCAATTCATACAATTGCTTAGAAATGGCAGTGAGAGGACAGGAAATCAGTGAGCGCTTGTTCCCAAGTTAAAGACGCAAGTCTGAAATACACCTGACCTTTTCAGCATGTGTGGGAGAGGAAGACAGACCTCAGCGTACGTTCAGGGTCCCACCGCAGCAACGTGGGATAGAGCAGCTGACCAGAAACAAATAGAAAGAAGCAGCAATCATTTTGCTGTGCTCTGCAACTGTTAGAATTTGGCCCATCATCATTCTAGCTATTTAAATTTTAATGCTGTTGCTTCTCTGAGCTGCCAGCGAGGCAGGACCGCTCTCAGTGCAGTGAACACAGTTTGTTTGTTGGCGTGTTTTTTCTCGTCACGTGCCTGTGCTTGGTTTTCGGTGTTTTGACTGTTAAATTGTGCTCATAAATGCATATGAGTGAGTGTTTACTTTAATTAACTGACTCTTCATCCACATATGTCCTCGTGTTACAAATGCACGTTATGGGAGGCAAACAGCGTTCACGTTTTTCCCATTGAAATTCCACATCTCTAATTTCTGCGCCCACCTCCCACCACCTTTCCTTTCCCAGCTCATTAATATTTAAACTCACACCTTCAACACACTCTCAAAAAAAAGTGGGAAAGGGGCTTGTGTTCTCAGGGATCCCTTAATCCCCAGAATTAGCAGTTTAATAGCAAGGAGCCATTTGTAGATTAGAGAGATCAGGCTCACGGGATCTTCCTTTATACTCACTACTTAAATACTTAGAATTCTAATGCAGCTACAAGACCCTGTTTAAAGTTGCCCTTTAAGACCTCCTTCGGCCCCCCTCGTGCTGTAACAAAGACTCTGAGAGGACTTCGCCAAGAGGTCGTGGAGTGATACTTTAGCGTGTGTGTTTATTTGTGTGTGTGTGCCCGACTAATATTCAGTTTCATAATGTATTTCATTGAAATAACTACATTTGGGACTCTGGGAGCGCAGAAAAGCCTTTAATTTGTAATCATACATATGTATACACCGTGCCTAATCCGCACACTGTTAATGTCTTACTTTCATTTTTCACTCAACTAATTTGCCATTCATTCCTCATTCCTGTAATGTGTGGTAAACAAGCCTTCTTTTGGGGCAGGAATTACTGCCCTAACAGCTTGTGGAAGACGGATCAAACAGTCGCTATCTCGCCTCATTTTCATATAATTTGCCCGAGATGACAACTGTCTATTTTAGCCAGATGAGATAAAGTCTGATCCAGGGGAGGCAGAGTGTTTTTAATAATCATCTGGCTGGAAGTAATTTAGTCTTGTGCTTGTGTGGAAATTGAATCTTTGTATTATGGTCTCAACCAGTCCAAATATGCAGTATTAGCATGAACCAGGTGAAATTATCTTTAGAGGTGTACCCCTGACGCAATCAAAACCAGTAAACGTTGCCTTTTTTTTTTTTAATCCAGGTGTGCTAGAGGTAATTTGATATGTTCTGTCACCATCAAAGATTAATCTTTTATGTCAGTCTTCACATAACATTCCAAATCTTCACATAACATACCCCTACCCCCAGTCCCTCTCTTCCTTCCGCTCTCTGGAACATTCATTCGTGATATTAAGTGAAGAAAATGACTTGCGCTTGAAAACCCTCTGAAATTGAATGGATCCGAAGCGATGGATTGCATGCCATTCATTTAGATAGAGGCAGGCTGAGGAGGTGGTGCGGGAGGCTGGTAATACTGAGTGGCTTTTGCCTCACGGCCGATAAATTGCTGGTGCACTAAACCTTTGGAGGGTGAAACACACATCGCCGGTAGCCTGCAGTGACACAAGTCTTTTTATTAACCAGTGTTGCACAATAGGACATGACCAGCATGCTCCATTCCTCACATGTCGAGTATTTCTAGCTCCTGGCCCACTCAACCAATTACCGCAAAACACGTTTTAATGACTTTTTTTTCTTTCTTTTTTTTTTTTTTTTAACCTGTGGTAGTCTTCCAATAGATCTACACACTGTCGATTTCTACCTAGACATGTGTGCAGCCCCAGATTAATTAGCTTTCTACTTTGTTTTAAATTTGAACCATTTTTTTATCTAAAACTATTACTGTAATTCGCAAAAACAAATTCTGCATTGTCTAAATTTGATATCCAAGTCACTTTCTGGAGTTCACTTTCGGGAGTTCAGTTTTGTCTTTTCCATACAAGATATATTGTGATCACTGGTTGTCAGGTTCACTACAGGGAGAAAGGAAAGAAAACATTGAACAGGAAAAAGGAAATAAGGCAGGAAGAAAAGAAAGGAAAAAAGGTGAATGAAATTCAGGAGAAAAAATTTTGGGAAAAGGAAAAAAAGACAGGAATGAAAGAAGGTAAAAGGAAGGAAAGGGGGATGAAAGAAGAGAAAAGGTAAGAAATGCAGCAATGAAATAACTAAAAGGTAAATGAAGACAAGAAGGAAAGGAGGGAAAAGGGAAGGAAACAGTTAATAAATGTAAAGGGAAGTAAAGCAAGAAGAAAAATGTTAAGGAAGGCAGCAAGGGAAAAAGGCAAGGAATGCTGCGAGGAAGTAAGGAAAAAGGAGTGAAAGCATTAAGGAAATAGAAAAGTATAGCAGCAAGGAAAAGGGAAGACGGACAGAAAAGGAAAAGTGAAGCAAGCATTAAGAAAAGAAGGAGAAGTAAGCATCATGAAGAAAGGGGAAGACAGCAAGGAAAAAATAAAAAAAGCAAAAGAAGGCAGAAAAAAAAGAAAGGAAAAGGTTTGGAAGTACTGGGTGTAAAAAAAAACTTTTTTGCCTGTTTGGTCTTGGCTCATATAACTTAGAACCCCAGGGAGCCAAAATAACCATTCTTGCCCTCTCAGAAAAAAAAAAAAAAAAAAAACGGTTTGTTGTCTTGGTTACTTCAGCATTTGTTGCTTCTGTAAACCATACAAAAATGATATAAAATGGGACTTTAAATAAACAGTAGCAGAAGGTCTTAGATTATGTTTGCAGTTAAAATTTATTTTTTTAATGCCAGTGGAGGCTCAAATGAAGTTGTACGTAGTACAGAATGGTGCCAAAACTGTTTACTGTGGTACATTATCATATAGGTAGTGACTAAGTGGTGGAATTAACAGGTAGGTATTGGATTACGAGAGAGAGAATAAGTGAAGGAGGGGCTGAATGTGCAGTTGGCTGGTGACACTGCTGCACTGGTCCGGATGACTTCAGAACCCGCTCAGATAATGCAGGAGGCCAGAATGCGGCTTCTGCAACCTCCATAACAATGTAACATCCACCCTGGTGTGCCCGCCCCACATTACCAGCTGTTCCCCGTCACCCCTGCTGAACGCAATGCCATGCTATGAGGCCCGCTTCTGCACAACCTGTGCCAATGGATACTATCACTCCTGCGAGAGAGGCCTCGTCCTCCGCACCTGTTCCACTGCAGTGAAGCTCAAATTCCTCCGCCATAAATTTGTTTTTTAGTTGTCTATTTGCAGGGGCGTGTCTACGAAATAGCCAAGGGTGGCACTGGCCTCACCTGAAATTTGGCTGGCCACCCCAGGTTCCCCCCTCCCCCTCCCCACCAGATGTCTTGCGATAGGCTTGTTTTTAGTAAATTTCACTGAATCTGACTGAATCTTGCAGTGGCAGATCCTGGCATGTGCAGCTGTCTAGGGACACTTTCTTCTCCTCTTTATACTTAATTTAAAGCTGTCACTCTTTGTTCATGGCTTCTCACAAAGTTCTATTACCAATTAATCTTACACCCAGCAATTATTATATATTATTAACATCCTGTATACATTCTGCCAATCCCCCCCGTTGTGGCCACCCTCCTTTGAGGCAGTGTCCTAGACTGCCCCCCCACCCCCCATTTAAAATGCTCTAGACACATCTACTTGGAAAGCCAATGAAAACAACGTAACATCACTTGTTAATCCTCAGACAACTCCAAATTTTTAAAATACAATGAAGTGAGAGAAGCGATTGAAAGCTAACATCCCGGTCTGGAGGGAAGCTGAATTACCTGCGAAGCTAAGGATAAATCAACACAAGCACAAGAAAGAAAATTTACACGTCATGCTTGATTGATATTATAGAGCTGCTCGATTGTACGAGGTATCTCCTCTGTGCCGGAGTCCTTCAGCTGCTCCCCCGTTCCTCCTCTCCTCCTCCTCTCTTCACATTTTCTCCTCGAAATGCCGGATGGGCTTGTTCACTTATTCCCGCTCTTATTTACTGAGTGTTCAGGAAGAAAAATGAAGTTTATGGTAATAGGGCTGTGTCAGGGAGGCCAAGGTGCATTGTTTCCATCTGGGTGCTCTCTCTCACTCTCGCTCTTGCTCTTCCTCTCTCACTCCATCTCCATCTTTCTCTCATTCTCTATCCATTTCCTCCTGATACCCATTGTCTATTCAGTTGTCTTTCTTTTTCACTCAGTTTCCATAATTTTTACAGCCTCAGAGATCAGCTTCAACAGTCTAGGTCTGTTGAAAATGACTGGGGTCTCAGAAACTCAAAGAGTTTACATGTAAAAATAATAATAGTGATTTCCAAATTATCTCACTATACATGTTCCTCTTACTTGGTTAAAACCCAGTAGCAATGTTTTATTTAAATTTAACCCTTTTTTCATATCATAAAGTAGATATAAATCAAATTAAAGTATTGGCAAGTACTGTATGTACACCAATTAAATGACTGTACCATATACCACCTTTATAAATGCGGTCACCAAAATATAATTTTACAGTATATAGTAGAGCTGAAGATGAATATACTTCAAATATGGTTAAGCCATACCTGGAAAAACATTTTTTTATTATTATTAAAATCAGATAATATGTGAATACAATTTAAGAATTGGTTTGTATTGCTCCAAAATGGCAAGGCACAGACACAAGCGCTAAAATACTCTTGGGAGCACTTAGCAATCATCTTGAGAAGTGTTGACAATTTAACCAAAGCGGGGGATTTTCCCTCTGCCATCTTGCAATTGAAACATCCACACGGAGCATGTTGCATATATGGTAAAGTGCTGTTTCTGTCGAGCGAGTTTCCCCTGGTGAACCACAGCCTCAATAAATCACACACATTTGTTCCACAGAAATGCAAATGCGGTGAGTATAAATGAGGTGAGCGTAAATTTCATCAGGCATATATTGTACGTCGGTGTCAGAGAGAAGTAAACCAGAACAAGCCAGATTGCCTTGGTGAACTGCATTTCCACATGACGTCAGAAGACTACTGTACGTCTTCAAAACAAATCCCGAGGTAGTGTAGTCACTTTAGACTCCTGGTGTTAAGATATTGAACGCACACATATGCTGTGCTGTTCGGTGTTCTCTCTTCTCACCTCAAAGGCATGCAGAGTCTCTGAAGTTTTTTTTTTTTTTTGAGGGCAAGGAGAAAAGAAAAGACTGTGTGATGGAGAGTATGATGGAGCAGCAGAGGAGGCCGATGGAGCGCTGTCTCAGTGCTCTGCCCGAATGATGGATGAACTTTGAACAGATTTGCTCAACATTAAAAGGGTCGGTAGGCCCCTGGGCCTGTAAGGCAATGTGGAAGAGAGAGAGAGAGAGAGAGAGAGTGAGGGAAAGAGAGAGATGATAAATAGTGCCGCGTGCCATGGACTCCGTTTATAGGTGCTACTCTTAGATTTTGCAGCCCCATCGCCAACAGCAATCCACACCAATATTTCAGGTGAGGGGTTGACAGAGAGCATTTTGGGAAATGATATTATGTAGAGATATTAGAGTAATTCACCCTGGGTTGGCTCTCCCTTACTGCCCTGTCCGTTGGGTGCTCTATTGTCACCTAATTCTATTCTGGTAGTGCTGGAGACTTAAACCTGGAAAGTTCACACCTTTACATTGAGATTAATGCCTGAGGGACACGGTAAATGTTCTAGCTCATTCTATGGTCATTCTATGGTATTTAAAATGTAGACACTCTCTGAGGTTCGACCCTTCCTATAGTACAGCAGATGGCATTACAATAAAACCGGTTTCTGTGGTTGGCTGAATGTAAAAACCTGTCATTATTTTTTCCTTTTTTTTTTTCTTTTTCCTGCTTCCCAGGTTCACATCGGAAGTGCCAAATGCAGTCCAGGATTCCCAAATCAATAATTAGCTTCATTTCGACTCATCGCACAGCCTCTCAGCTTTAATCACTTCAAAATACACTCGCACAATAGTGAGCTAATTTACTTACAATTATATTTTCAATTATGCCCTAATAAACCCATTGTACTCTGGGTAATCACAAGTTACCCTTTGAGCTAATGCAATATGGCGCAGTGTGAAGTCAAATTCAATTTCTTGCAGTGAAATGAAAAAATAAGCACATGCTCTCAATCATCATGCCAGAGGTTTATTCATTGTGGACCCCCACTGCTGTTCAGCAAGATGTGAGACAATAAGTACCCAGCAGTCTTGACTAGCGAGCCTCAGGTAGTCATAAGCAACAGCTATATAATGGTTTGTTGTATATGATGAAACTTCCCCTAGTGCAATACACAGTGCTTTTTCATGTTGCAGTGAAACGGCAGATTAGTGCATCACCCTGCAAGATTTTCAGCTTTGTTTGGACTGTTGCAGGTAATATGGTTGGACAACCATTGCCTTATGCAATGTTCATGACCTTCATGTGAACTGGCTGCTATTGATACTCAGTGAGGTAAGAGAAGGAAAAATGGCAGAACTGTGATGTTTTGCTGGTGTTAAAGAGCCACACAGATGGGAAATCAAAAATTACCTGTATTACAGTGTATGATGTAGCTGTCCATCAGTGTAAACAATGTGCAAAGTAATTAAACCAAAAAGTACACAATTTATAAAGTTATTGGCTTCTAAAGTAAGGAGTCGACTCTGAATCGCTGAAACGAGTCGTTATAGATTTCAAATCTTTTGGCCATCTCTTTGTACGTCACTAGGAACACTTTGCATAATAATCTCCGCCTACCGTCTTGGGAGAAACGGAACTCTGACCTGCCCCCCCCTCCCCCACACACACACACACACAGACGCTCTGGTTGGTGTGATAGCATCATGTCGAGGAGACAGTGTGTTTTTAATTGTAAAGGCAAGTTTGTTTTATTTTCACTGCCAAAGAATGAAGATCAGAAGAACCAATGGCTAAAATTCATTTTTACCACAATACCAGAGCAGTACAACAAATCCCTTTTGTTGTGTTCACAACATTTCACTGATGACTGCTTTTCTAATCTCGGTGAGTACAAGGCGGGATTTTCAAAGCGTTTGGCTATAAAAGAGGGTTCATTACCAACTTTATTTAGACCAACGAGCATCTCCGAATCACAAAGCGAAGTATGATTATGAAGTTATGTGTTTGTTTTCTCCCGAGCATCTTATCAGTATGTGTGCTGTCTGCAGCCTTTCTCTGCGCTGATCTTCATTTAAAAACACGTCATTAAAATGAAGTGTAACTCCGTGAATACTCAACGAAGAGACATGAGAGATATATCTATAGAAAGCTTGACATGTCTTCTTTAAAACTAAATAAGTGCTGCTAACAGATATTCTGTGATAAAGTAATCCATATGAAAACAACGC
This sequence comes from Carassius auratus, assembly GCF_003368295.1. NCBI lineage: Eukaryota > Metazoa > Chordata > Actinopteri > Cypriniformes > Cyprinidae > Carassius > Carassius auratus. The sequence goes on along the minus strand of NC_039288.1, from coordinate 11,272,701 downwards.
GATGTCCGTTTTTCACGTCTCCCTTCATTATATCTAATGTGACAACGCCCCCGCGATGAACGCACTATTCAGATTCAAACTGAAGCGCGCGGCTTGAATACACCCACACAGAAGAAAAAGCAGCGAGACTGTTCAAGTTTTTTATTTCACTGTTTGCTTCGCGATGAGAGAAATAAGACATAATTCACCCCAAAAAGATATTTTGACAAAATGACAACGTTTTTTAACCTTGGATGGATTTAAACCTATTGTACAGGACTTATAAACAGTGATAGGAAGCTTAGAATTTTCATCTTACTGGCTCTTTAAACCAGTTTTAAACCGATACACAAACATAAATGAACAGGATTCTGTATTTCTTACTAGTAATGGAAGGTTTGACTCGTTTTCTTTATCTATTATCTATCTATCTATCTATCTATCTATCTATCTATCTATCTATCTATCTATCTATCTATCTATCTATCTATCTATCATTTAGTTGACTAGTGCTATATGCTGTATTAACAAAAACATACATGGCATTAATAAAAACACAAAAACAGACATGAAACGCAATATCGCGTTCGTATTTGAAGTCGATTCCTCTAATGAATGCAATATTGTGTAGTTTTTCGGAGATCTACAGCTTTGTGTATTAAATTCCGCTCTATCTGAAAGCATATCATAGAGATTTACCGATACCGATTACCGATTAATCACGGAATCGGCTTTACTGACCAAATGCGCATTACAATCACATGCGCTTTGTTTGTTGATCACAAAGTGCAAAGTAGATGAGGAAAACTAAGATGCTGGGTGTATTCAAAGCGCCGTCCTTACTGTCTAGAGTTGGTGGAATGATGCACTGTGATTGGTTGAGCAGATATATAGCATTTTGCAGAGAAAGGAGATTACCGTTTGTCACGGTTTGGAAAAAATGGGAGAAAACATGACCTAATAACTCAGCGGGTATCGCATTTTGTATAAAAATTTAATTTTACTTCTCAATACCGACCAGATACGGTGGAAACTCAACCTTTTTTTAAATTGCTGTTTATCGCGTTTTGTAAACAAACTTTTTAAATCCTTATTTTACACTTTAAAATAAATGTGGCATCTATGGATCCTTAAAGAACCTTTAACTTCCAACCTTATTATTATGATTTTAAAAAGTTTAAATAATTATAAATATATATATATATATATAGTTTTTAAACTGTACCGGTATTCTGCCTGGACATTATTAATTTTCATTTCTGTTAACCTTTTCTGTTAAGTGCAAAACCCAAAATACAGGTAAAAGACCTGTTTAAAAAAAAAAGTCCTTCAAATGAAAACATTGCATTGTGCCTTGTTTACAGATATTTTTTACAGTGTGTGTTTTTCTATTTTTATTTATTCATTAACAGCTTCCATGGATGACATAGGGCCCATTTGTTGTGTCAGAGGGGGGTTATTGATTGGTGATTACACATTTTAACGTGGACACACTGTAATCTGTGTTAAAACCAGACAGCATTTTGTAATAAATGTAAGCTGTGCAATCACCTCAAGACTGAGGAGACACATTTGACTTTCATCTTTGCTATTGTTCCACTTTGCAAAGGATAAGCACCTTAGGGGACGAGGGTAGAAGAATGCCTAATGTGGCAGCCCCCTGTCAGGATCCAACCCCTTTGATTCCCCGTTTCAAACGACGGCAGTACCAGCCAGGGACGACTCATGGGAAAGTCACTTTCCAATAGACAACCATTTTTGCATGCACTTGTTTTATGTGTGTCCGCAACTCACTGGAACTTTATAGCTTTTCAAGACCGTTTGTGTTTTGAATGCATCAGACATGCTCTTCCACCTCCCACTCTCATTCCCCCCATCCCTCGACCCTGTACGCAGTACCACCTTTTTGCCCCGATGCTACTCCACACCCTCCCAATCCCATCTTTCGTGCTGGGCTTTTTGCATTGTGTCAATAAACAAGACGTTCCCTGTCATGGGGAGGCTGAAAAAAAAGAGTTCAAACCATCTTTGAAGTTACAGCAGTGCCGCTTTGAAGTTCTCAATGTCACAGGGCATTTAAGTTCTCATAAGGATGAGTTGGGAAAAAAAAGTCTGAAAAATCTCAGACTTCCCGGTGAACTTCGAAGAGGCATCTTTACAGAGAAGATAAATGACATGACAGACATGATAAAATTCCTCTGTTCTCATTTGCACAGGAGAACATGAAAATTGCAAGGATATGACCAACTGCGCCATTGATCGTCATATATGTATGCTAAATAATTGATTATGATGATTTTATCTGAGTATATCCACCATAATGCATCTGGGGGGTGGGGGTGGGGGTTACTCTTTTATAATTCAGGAGACTTGGAAATCTTGGTTATGTTTGATTTGAATGTCAGCTTTGTTTTGGATGTTTTTTATGAAAATAAATAAAATCAGAAGCAAATGAGACAATTGTCGTCAGAGTTGTGAGAGTACAGTATGTATAGTAGAACATCTCAGATCATTTGTTCTTGGATGAATTCCATGAGAAATGTTTGAAAATGTGTCATAGATTTCATTGATGAGAAATGTTTTATGTTGAAATCAATGACTTTTTTTGCAGACTTTTGGCACATTGAGACATTGTAGAAAATTGATTTTGTTCAAAAAATGAAAGGGTTAGTTCAACCAAAAGTGAAAAAGATTTGTATTTATTTATTTAGTTACTGTGGTCCAATGTTGTCTGGAATATATACTGTAGTTTTTTTAAAATATCCCTTTAAAGAGTTGTAATTTGTATATTTTTATTTCCTGTGGGATGTATGGATTCATAAGTAAGAGGAAAGAAAATTGGAATGCATAATCCATCATGGCTCACATCCACAATCTACTTTCTTTGATTGCAAGTGATTTGTTATAATTGGTGGACGGTGTGTTTTAGGGTAGTCACAGCACCTGAATGGCTTTGAAGTAGTGGTGTGTGGTTTGACTGATACAGTCTGAAATCTTATGTCATTATGCTCATCCGCACTGATGTTTCTGTGCCAACAGGGATCTTACAGTTGTCCCTGCTGATTGAGTGTCTATATAGCTACAAATGGAGCTTGTAAAACGGCAGTGTGAAAAATCCACTCTATAACATATTCAAGTTTTTCTTCAGTTTTCGTGAGTATGTGTATCCATCATGTGTGGAGATCAATTCAGCAGTGTACTTTGTTTGAGAATATTGCAATGTATTTTTCAGTCATGCAGCATGTAAATAAATAAATCATAATTTCTCAAGGTGAGCAACAGTTTAGTTTCTGTCAAGAAGGTTTTATTTGAGTTTTATACATTCCTGTGAGTTACTCTTATTGTAATGCTGTATTAGACTGTAATATCTCCTTTAATGCTCTATAGTACTTGACCATTATGAGTGTGGACAAGAAATGGATATAGAGACCTTTAATACTAATGAGTGTTTGCGGTTGTCCACTGGTATTATGGTCAGAGTTAGCTTGAAAATGACTGTCTATTGAACTCATCTTTATTTCTTTAGCTTGCTCAGCTCATTAAAGCTAATGTCTCATCAGTTTCTATTAGCACTGCTAACAGAGTAGTGACAGCACACAAAGACAAAGAGCAGAATGAAAAGGAGCCGCAAAGATTTGTTTCTGAACCTTAAATTTGCAAAATGTTGGTGAAACTATACAATCAAATGATGATTCGTTCAAGTTTGCTTAAACACCAGGATATAGATAAACTTCAAGCACATTTTTTTTTTTCAGATTGGACAGGCATTTTTATTCACCATTTAACTCAATTGATAAAATTCTATCTTTTGTAAAGATTGAAGATTTGTCAGAAATTGGTTTCAAAAAATAATATAAAACATAATGTCTTAAATACCTCATACTTTATAATATATATATATATATATATATATATATATATATTACCGGTGGGTCGTTATCGGCGTTAACGTGCTGCGTTAACGGGAGACCCTTTTCGGGCGATAAAAAAATATCTAATGAATTAATCTATTCTCAAAGTTGGGTTGGGAGCTGGGTCTATACTAAGCAAGCTATGATGACTTTCACCTTGATATTTTATATAACCGACTGGCTGAGGCCAGCCTAAAAAGATGCTCAGGACAGTTGACGGGCCACTGCTGCGCATCGTCACGAAAGCTCATCTTTTTCACGTGTTTTTAAGCCTTACCGCTTGTCGATTTAAACATTAAAGCATCCAAAAACAAGATGCGGAAAAGCTGAACAGAGTAGCTGTTTACTCCCGCGCTGTGCTCGGTGCGGAAGGAGAGAGAGAGACGCATATCACGGACAGCGACACTGAACCGAGCTCTCTTCCACGAAGTTTTCCTCGAAGTCCTTCCTGCACCTAAACGAACAAATACAAATCGCAGTTTAAATAAACAAAAAGATGTGAAAGAGCCCAATTCAGCACTCGCGGTGTTCTGGTGTTCAGGGCTCGCGCAGAGAAAGGCGTTTCAAAACACTTGAACATCGAATTTGCTTATTTTTGCTCTTGTGCCGACAAATACATACAAAATATGTCAAAATATCCACCTTGAAAATTATGCTCGAAAAAACTGTCAGTTATTTCTTAAGTGAAAGTAAACAGTTGAGCAAAATAATGGGATGTGTATTATATTGGATGCGTTCGTCGTCTCTTAAAGTGACCGCGTCTAATTTAGCTACTGGCTGCTCTTGACTAAATTACTTTGTATTTTTAACAGTCAAACTATAAATTATTCAGAAACCAGATATAATTTTGACATACTCCATCTGCAGTGCGTATGCAGTCCGTGTGCGTAACGCAACATGTATGTGGTGCAGCACGGACTCGATGTGCTTTCACACAGGACGCGTTTGCAGTTCCCAACTCGGTACGTAAACGATCGCTGCACTGCTGCAGATGCAACACTCCTGGAACGCAACTGGAATCCGTTAACATGGGTACGTAAAAAAATATGCAACGTAAGGTTGTTTGCACCTTGTGCAATGTGGAATTAGTTTACAGCTTTTTCAAACACTTTGTGATGTATTTTAGAAACAGGAGATGAGCCACTTTTCTAATGCACCACCTAGCTTAATAAACACTTCTCACAGACTTACTGTTTGTCAATTTTATTTGGTTAACACACATATTCTGAATGCCTTCGGCAGAATTCGAATGAGCCATTTTAATCTAGATTAATCTAGATTCATTTCAAGATCACAGTGAGATTAATCTAGATGAAAAAAATTAATCTATGCCCACCACTAATATATATATTTGCTAATTATTTGAACTGTTAGGTGGACATAAATTGAACAGAAAAAAATGTGTCATTGTAATGGTTTATTTTATGGAGAGGGATGAAGCTGGCACACTGGTTTGAAAAAGTGATTAAATTTAAATTTGATGTTTAGTTATGAAAATTATAATGTTTTTATTATTGTTATTATTTGTTGTTGTTGTTGTTGTTATAATTTTACACTATATACTAAACTCCTTTATTTTCTGTTTAAGTCATCATAGCATTTAGTAAATTGATTATATGTTAAATTATATTCAGTTATTTGTGCTCTGAAAAGTTTAACTTTCAACAGAAATTTACAGTGCTTGGACCATAATTTACAATTTAATTACTAAGAAAACCATAAAGCAGACTTGCTGTACAAACCACACATTAAAACTCTTACCTGGGAGATCAATAAATCAGGATTCAATGGAAGGTCAGAGTTTTTTATGTTAAAATCAAAACAATAATCAAAAGTGAATTAAAGCTGTGCTCGTCTCTTCCTCCTTTCGATGAAAAAGCCAAATGTTTTTTACCCCTCTGTTGTACATCATTCCAAACACTCTATGTTTTCTTCCAAACTAAAAAAGACCCTATTAAAAGAAATAAAGGTCCACCAAAGGACGTTGTGGATGGGTTGCGTGGTTGTGTTTTGGCGGCTGTTGTGCAGTGCATCGGTGGGGGTTTGCTCCCCCATAATGGGGGCACATCTGGTGTGTCTGCATCCAAAGGGAAATAGATCAACCCCCCAAAGACCCTAAATGATCCCAACACATATCCCAGTCCAGCCTAGGGCTGTCTCACTCTCCCCAACCTTGGAACAAGACTCTGGCATCGGTGGCCATCACCTTTGATCACCTTGAATTATTAAGTAATGGTTAATTTAGAATTGTTACTAATTTAAAAATTTCGAATATCCAGGTGTCATTTCTTTTATTCCTTTACCAGACAGTCTGATGATTAAAGTGAATAATTAATGAAAAGATAATCAAAAGCAAATCAAATGTCTTGCGAGCTGTCTCACACGTGGTTGCGGAGAACTGCAATTAATGGCCGAGATTAGCTATTGTGATGTCATTATACATTCCCTTCATTTTCTATAGTGAGTCTGTTTGATCTTTGAATACCCCCGGGAACTCCTGCCTCCTCCCTCTCAGCATCTCTCCCTTCCTCCTCCTCCTCCTGCTCTCCCTCGCTCTGGCAGAACCTCCCCTTTTCTCTCCGAGGGCTCACATTGGCTTCCGTATGTGTGTGTGTGCATGTGTAAGAGTGTAAGTGAAAGTGCGCAGCCGAGCCTTGATGACAGAGGGCCCAGGACCATTCAGACGACTCGCACGCCCTGCGTTCAGCCCACCTCTACAACAGTTGAGAAAAAGAACAGTCCAGAGAAAGAACAGCAAAAAAAGAGAACCAGAAAAAATAATCAAAAAGACTTCTGCACAAAACAAAGAAGAAAAAGGAATAGAGGCAGAGTGAGGGTTTCAGAGAGAGAGGGAGAGATAGAGAGAGAGGATCTCCCAGCTTAATGCGCAAAACGTCCCGCTACCACATGCTGTGCTCAATGGCCAACACAGGCTGTCTTCTGCTCTCCGGCTCAGGGATGCTAACTCACTCTCTCCAGTGTCCCCCTGCGTTCCTCTACCTACCCGAGGTAAGGCAATCCCAATGCCTCCGTCTTGCGCTCGCTCTTCCTTCCTCTTCTTCTTCTTCTGCTACTTGCAGGTGACACGTGCTAGCATTGTATTCACCCCCTCCTTCTCATATCCCCCCTCCCTCATAGCCCTCAGCAGGGGCCATCCTTGTCTGCTCCCATCTTTTCATTCATGCTATGAGTTTTTGCTTTTATACTATTACAGTATGCAAACTTGTTTGCTTGTATCTTTATTTTAATTTTATGTGCAGTAAGTGTCTGAAAGTGCAATTAATTTCTTTACATATGTTTTATAAAACAAGCATCACTTACTCTATTCAAATTGTGTTTTTTCATTCAAGAATTTACTCATTACTTACATTTTGTCGAAAGGTTTTCAAAAACCTAGGACTGTAATATAGTTTAACTGAAACAGCTGTATTGATGTCCTTGTTGTTTAATTGTATTGAAAACTCTCTGTTTCAGAAGTGTGAATCTGTCTCTGCTTTTTGTGAGCTACCCACTGGCCGAATGTAGACAGATGTCACTGAATTGGTCCATTCTAGTAAATGGGGATTGGCTAACTTTTCTGAAGGTGCTTGGAAATTGTGTGGCATATGAGGAACTGCAGTGATTGTTTTTGGCCGCGTGTGTGCTTTACTATGGGCGGCGTGTGTGATGGCAGGCTGCTGCTTTCCTCTAGACGGTGTATTATTGCTCAGATATAAAGAATGATAAGGCTGTTGAGAGATAGCCTGCCTCATGCTTCTACCAAATCGCTCCTCACTCATCACCTTAACAGTCACTGTCCCAGCAAACACACACCCAACACCAGCTGTCCGGGCCTCTGCTGTCCCAGCGCCGTTCACTGTGTGTGTACATGTGTGTCTGAGCATACAAATAAGGTGTATTTAAGAATTCATCCTGTAAATGCTTGCGTGTTTGAGCATCCTCATAATTCCTCATCTGATTTTGAACAGATGTCATTGACAAGATGTCAGAGCTTGTTTTTGTGTACACCCGTAATTGATTAGCTGTGAGAAACATCTCTCAAATATCTGTCATATTGGGCTCGTTGCATTTGAGGCGCTAGCTGGGGTTTGTTTCAATTTCAGTATTGCCATTTTGATACAGCGATTTCAGATTTTTTTTTTTTCTTTCTTTTTTTAATTCGGTTGCTGTGAGAGTAAAAAAAAAAAAACTGAAACGCAGTCTTGTTCCCATCTATCAAATTTAGTATGACTCGCTTCCAAATAATACAGACAGATTCAAAAAGAGTTATCACACCCTCAGGGATTCTACAGGATCCCATTCGTTATTCCTTTTGCTATTCTTTGCTTTTATTCACCTGCTGAAATGGTAGCGACACACGGCACGTCACATCTTGTAGATAGTGAATTGTAATAAGATTTGTTTCATGTCGGATTCCACACCTGTGTCTCATCTCAATAAAAATAGTTAAAGGAAAATCTTCGTGTGCTTCAGAAACAATATAGTGAAAGCAAAGTGTGCTTTACAAAAAGTAAACTTACTCATTTAACAGTTATACAAAAGTCTAATGTATTTTATTTTTTTACAAAAGTTGTAATTTAATATGTGTATGCAATTAGACAGACATCCTAAATCATACGTCACTCATACAATTCAATTAAAGACAATTTAATGTCTACAAGCATGTGAGAGAACAATTCTTTTTTGAGGTGAAAACTATGTAGAATTTTCTAGATTTTCACATAATGTACTGTGAAGTAAATTAGTGTGTAATGCATCTGTGTATATTTGTGTGTGTGTTTTGGCCACTGACTGCATGAACTAGCGCTGCTGAATGCTGTTTAGCTGCATTACTGTCGGTTTTCACTGGATTAGGAATTAACTAGGGATGCTCACAGCTTTTGTTTTCTATTTAATAGAAAAAGTTTGAGCCGTAGCATCACGCAGGTTATTTTTCAGCAAACAATATTTTTCTCACACTGTGTGGAATTGCAGAACAAAACCATTGCAGAGGCAGAACGTGTTTCCAGTTCAGTAGCTTGATCTGTAACCTCATTTAAACAACAAGCCACTGTCGTTTGATACAGTCTGGTATTGAAAATAAAAAATAATTCTCAGACATTGATGTCAAGTGAGCGTATAAAAAAAAAAAGGAAAAAAATCCTTTAAGATATTAAACCAATTCTCCATTACAGTCTTCTTCTTCTTTCTTTTTTAATTTTTTTTTTTATCAAACGTGACCTCTATCAACATTTAATTTAAATTTGGCTGGATAAGATTCCCTCCCTCTCCTTTTATTGCGGCAGAGGCTGGTTCTCAAGTCTTGAGTCAATACGGAGCAGTAAATCTGCTTGTGCAAGTATCTCTCCTTCCCTAGAGGACTGAAAATCTTTACCCATGCTCAGGATAGTTAAACAATTCTCGCTATTGTATGATTTTCTCCTGAGCCATGGAGCTGAATATTAGAAGCTTATTCTCCAGTGAGTTTTTAGTCATTTCTAGCAGTGGTCGAAGTCATTTTGCAAGTATAACTTCAAAATACACACACGCACACGTATAGGGAAACAAAAAAAAAAATTGTGTGTATTTCACATGTTGAATTGTCAGCACAAAAGCTTCACCTGCTCTGCTGCAGGTGGTCTCTCGCATGTCTAGTGCTATAGAGAGGAATCAAGCCAGCTTTAAAAACAGCCAGAGAAGAGGTAGGTGGAATAACAAGGATGGAAACATTAAAGAGAGGATGAGGAAGGTGTGGGGAAATGAAATCCATGAATGAGAGAGGGATATGAATGCTCAGCCACAATGAGATATAATTGGACGGGTGGGCTAGTGTGAGCAGAAAGGAGAGTCAAAGAAATGTAGGGAGTGGTTGAAGCTGTGTCTTTTTTTCCTGTGCTACACAGGAGAGATAGTCGGAGCTCAACCACCCCCCCTGAAGACTTCCTGCTGAGTGACACCAACCCCTGCTAACGACGATCAAATATTTTTGCGCACACACATAGGACTCACTCAAACTCTCAATATGAGCGTAACTCAGTATACACTCGCTTATCAATAGCGATGACATAATGGGTTGGAAATGGAAGCCAAACCCCAGGGAATATGGATCAGCTGATGTCCATTGCACTAAAACAGATGTTAGTCTAGTTTTCTTTCTGGTTTGTCTAGAAACAGTAAGTGGAATATAATGACAGTCACAATGAGGATGAATCTGTATAGCCGTTTGTATCAATACTGCGTATCAATAGGTAATTGTTTTGCTAACGGTATTGTAGTTAGCCTGTTTCTACTCTTAAACACATCTGATAAGATCCGATTAATGAGCCGGTCGCTCAGATGAGATTGTGCTTGAAAAGAAATGTGTTTTGTTTTGAATTCAAGGGATCCTTTTATATCACCTTGCACAAAATTAGTTTTACTCATTAGAGTCCCGCCAGAAATGAGAGTGCATTGTGCATGCATGTTTTAAGAAAAAAAGCTCTTGACTGGTGAAATTGACATCTCATCAGCACTGACGACTAATCAAAGCAAAGTTTAAATACTCCTGAGATTAAAAGCTGGTTATTATAGGAAATATGTATGTGATCTGACGGCATCATAGCGCAGTGGTGCAACACGCACATATTTAAACTTCTATATACTGTATATACACACACACACAACAAGGGGAGTGTTTTCCCCAGACTACCGTTGCTCTGCATTGATGTAAAGTAAACATAGCATTTTCATGTTAATACTAAATGGAAACGCTCTCCATGGGTTTTCTGTGTTATGTGAAGTGCTCTGGTTTTCATAAAAAATATTGTTTCTATCAGCTCCACTACATTGTTGATTACAATACTAGTGATGTGCCAACATTTGTCTCTGTCTTGTCATCCCTTCAATCTTGCGCATCCTAGATTGAAGGAATTTATTTTGTATGCATGAAAATGAAGTGTGCATAAGTGCTGCATTAGTTATGGATTCTGGAACAGTTAGGAAAGAAAGGCAGATTTATCATGTCATTGTTTGGATCATCACATTATTCATGTTATGAGGCTAATCAATTCCAGGGATCGAGTTTCTGAAATAAAACCTGCGGATTCCAAAAACACAATGACTTCAGCACTCAAGTGAATTTTGTAGTAATTCTATAGCCTAAAGTAGTTGTGGTCTGTGCTGGTGATTTAATCAAAGGCGTAATTATTTTCATGTGCTTTATATCGCATCAGCACAATGAACAAAAAAAGTTTCTTTGAATTTTTGCACTGCATTATTTAGTTCATGCAGCTAATTTAACAAATCCCTCTCCTTCACTGTGCCCTAGTGTTAATGATGCATTGTATTGTTATTTATTAGGCCACCATATCAGCATCTATTTAGCCAACTCCATATTCATCTTCCTCCATAATTGGGCACACAATAGAAATTTGTCACTTTACTCTAAGCTTCTTCTTTTTTTCAGAGCTGATGATTAACCATTTTACTAAACACTTTATATATCTCTATTTAGTTGTTTAATCATGTTTAAGATCTTTAGCTCTGAAGTCACTCAAAATTTGTTTCTTAGGTTTTTAAACGTATAGTAGTATATGTTAATCAAATACAATTATTAGAAGTAGTAGTAGTAATAATTACTACTAGTAGAAAAAACTTTTAAGAGCAATTAAGAGAGAAACATCAGAGCTGTGGCATGTGTGAGCGTGTCTGCATTAGATGTCTGCAGATGGTGTGATGTTCCCCACAAGCCCCTGTGTTGAGAGTGTGCATCGGTATTGATGTTTCTGTGCTTTGCTGCAATGCACGCTGGGCCGCCACTGGCTTTGCACCACGGTTATCCTCTAGTGGTGAGAATTATGGGAAGGTTGGGTCCTCCAGGGTCTTCTAGATCCATTGGGTGGATCTTTATAAATCTCTGAAGACCCTGTGATGCTTCGAAAACTTAGGCTGGAGTGTAGTTAGTTATCTGCGTATCAGTGCAGATATGCTGCACAGATCAATTCGTGCCCACATACTGTAGGTGTTATTCACCTATTCAGGTCTAAATTCTCTGCATGGGCCAGCATGTACAGTGGAGGCATGTATGACAAATAATTTATATGTACTGTACGCAATTTAGCAGATGTTCTCATGAAGAGTAGCTTACAAAGTGCTTTAGTTTAGTTTTAGTTTTTTAACTTGTGTCTAATTTATCCTACATGATATTTGAGCATTGCTATAATGCATGTACATTTTTAGTGGTGTATTCACAGTCATTCATTCTCCTTTTTATGCTTTATTTATTTTTCTTTTAATCACTTGCAGCTCAGACACCACTATCCTCACTCAGACAGCCTGTTCTCATCATGCTCCCCCAGATCAACTCAACTGAATGAATTTTGAGGCACACCAACTGGAGTCTCCTCTCTGTTGCTCCTCCAAGATGAGTTAATTAGCTCTGTTGAGGTAGTTTCATTTCCTTAGCAGACACGCAAAGTACTTCAGCTCCTTTGCGAGCGAGGGGAGAATGGCTGGGTAAATTGGATGCTGTTTTATCAAAGAATGTGTAGTTTGCACACTGCTCATGGCCAGATCTCCGAGGGTAGCAAAAGGGCACACACCATACACCAGCCCCGACCACCTTTCCCATTAAGCCTCTATAAGCCCTGAAATCTCGGCACTGGGTCACCCGGAGTATATCTCTCACATTGTAATGTTGGAGCTGAATTTATAATGCCGCCCCTTCATCTCTTTTGTTATTTCTTTGCTGTACTAGTTCAAAACATTCTCTTTTCTCTCAGCCATACCTAGTTTGTTGAGAGAGGCTCTTTTTATTGGGTGTATGGACCTTGGCATAAGTGGAGTCTTTGGAACATATGAGAAGAATACTTAAAAGTGGCTTTTTCACTTTTGTGTTTGTTTGTTTGCTTGGTTTTCTGCTTTCTAAAGGTTTTTTTTTTTTTTTTTTTTTTTTTTTTTTTAGTTTATGCACATTCGGTCTTATACTAGGTTCAGTTTTCAGCATTGATGGGATAATGTTGATAATCAAGGTTATTGTGAGGCATTTTACAGTGGGTCCATTTTTAAAAAATGTAAAAGCATAAATGTAAAGTTTAGAATTTTACTTTTATATACTTAATACTATTCAAAATGTTGGGGTCAGTAAGATTTCAGGTACTACGTACTTATTCTCACCAAGGCTGCATTTATCATATTTATCAGAAATACAGTAAAAAAAAAAAAAATACAATTTTAAATGTAATAACTTTTTTTCTATTAATAAAAAAAATAATAAGAAGAAACAATCCCAAGGCAGTGTACATATATTTTTTCTGTTAAAACTTACGTTTTATCTTATATAAGCCATACATTTGTTTTCATCATTAAATGGTTGAACAATTATGTTAAATTGTTTGGCTCTTGTAGCTGTACTATTAAAAGGATTGTGTTTTTTAATGTTTACAGATTGGCTTTATTCATTTCCATTGTAAGCGTCTAACTAAAGAAAAGTTGGATTAATTGGCAGTATTCAGTGTTGTGCCACAAGTACTGTTGCTTGAGCCTACCTTGCACTGAATCCCGGAATATTCCTTTAACACGTTGACAGTAATGCGTCACAGCTGTATATGTGATATTTGAATTTAAACAACTATTTAGCGTACACATGACACTTCTTTCTTCCACTCCACATGGTTATTTTTTTTCTCATTGCCACCTCCCCATCCCTAACCATGTCTATCTGTCTCTTCTCAGTCTCTGCTGTAGTCAAGACCGGCTTTATCTGTGAGTTTAGACAGGCAAGGAAAGAATTACACTGACAGTGCTTAGGAAATGATAGGCTGGTACTGAGATATTTGTGCCCCATAAATTCTCCACTGCTCAGCATAATTTACGACAGAAGCTGCATCCATGTGTCTCTCTCTCTCTCTCTGTGTGTGTGTGTGTGTGTGTATGAGAAGTTTGTGTCCCACTGTATCTGTCTCCATCTGCTTAGCCACTTTTGCTCCACCGTAAATTAAGAGCCTATAGACAGCTTCCCTCAAGTCTCCGCTCACATAAAAATGAGACGCTAGTCATCTCTCCCCCTGCTTTTGCTCTCGCGCTTGCTATCTTTAATTGAAAGAGAGCTATGTAAAGGTGAGGTGAGGATCGACATAGGTGCGCAGCCCTGATAGCACAGATACCACGTTATCTAAAGGCCATTAAAGCAGGGGTTTGCGTTTTAAAGGTTAGCATGAAAACGTGTTTTTAATTAGTGTGCCTCACTTTGTACATGTAGTACCGGCAGGAGGTCCTCCAAAGTAAGGATCATAGACAGTACGGCGAGGTCTTCAACCTGACATTCAGAAGGTTACAGTAGCTGGAAGGTACTAGCGATGTGGTTCCCCTCAGTAATTACCTTACATTCGCCCTGTGCATCAGTCAGCTGTCAAACACAACATTCTGACACAAATAACGTAGAATTAGCTTAGCGAGGGAGATTTGTTGATGACATTTAAAGTTTAGTAGCCTTTGACCTCAGCAGCATGGTGTGTTTTTCACATTGCTAGACCTAATTGCTGACAGTTTCATGTGTTTACAACACGGTTTTAGTTAGCTAGCCTGTACTCTTGTGGTCTGTAAATGAATGAGTTCATTTCCAGCGTAATACAGTGTTGTTAGCGCAGACGCTCACCTGCTGAACAATTAGCGCTACAGAAACCCTGCAGCCATTTTCAGTCCAATACTAAAGCAAATCTCAGTAACACAGCTGGTGAATTATGTATAGCTTAGTCAAGCATAGTTTAATATCGGGCCGTTTATTAATCAGTCCTTCTCTAATTGCAGTATATTTTCATTTCGTTCAGGTCTCTACCTGCTGTCAGGCACAGTGATATAAACCTATAGGGCCAGCTAGCAGAAATTATTTGGATTTTTGTTTGACTGAATTTTTATGTCTGTTGGTTTTAGTGTAATTCTGCTGAATGCATTATATGCAGGCTATTCTACACACAGCAAAAAGTGAGCTGGTCCCTGTGGCCCCGCATGCACAATAATGACATTATCATGCTTGCAATAAATAATCCAACATATGCCTTTCATTGCGTACCATAGAGAAACAAAGAAAGTGAAAATTTTAATGAAATGCGCGCTGACATATCGCCTCCTTTGTGACTGCTACAAATTGATTGTTGAAACTCCATTTTGTATATATGTCACAGAACACTTTATCCAGCATGCACTGCAGTACATAGCCTTTACGTTCAAAACTAATCACCCTCTTTTTTTTTTTTTTTATTATAATCTCGACAGACTGTAGAAATCTTTGCTGACAGTATTTGTGTATTTTTTCCACACAAGTTTGTAGATCAGTTTCAAGTTGCTCCATTTTGATTACATTTTCTTTTTATTCTCTGTTTGCCCATTTTTTTCCCACGAGGGAAGAGGAGCTGGAAGGGAGGGATTCAGCTTTGGCACCTTTCAATACGCTTCTAATGTACAGATCGGTTCCTCTCGCATACGGAAGCTCTTAATTACTGCTAATTGTGGCCATTACAGTGGGAAAATTAAATAATAGAAGCAAGACAAATATTGATGTTAATTGATGGAGCTGTTCGCTGACTGCACAGCTTTCGAAGCGGTTTCAATAAGTTTAAATTAACTCCATTTACATACATTAATTGGGATGATTAGAAATTAAGATGATTGCTGTTGAGGTTGATCACTAGTATTGTGTGTCAGTGAGATGCGGTGCAATGAAAACAGGCCGGGCTGAGAGATACCTTGGATGCTATCAGCTCCGTGTTTTCTGTCATAAGTAATTGCTCGAGCTGTTCACACTGAACTTGAGAGACTCGACTTGGAGTGCCTTCAGAGATGTGTACGAAACCAGATGAAGGTCTTTCTGATGCCATTTGTGTCCTTGCAAACTATGGAGTGACAAAACAGCAAACGAAAGTTCTACAAATGTTTACCGTATTTTTCGGACCATAAGTCGCACCTGAGTATATGAGTCGCATCAGTCTAAAAATACATCATGATGAGAAAAAAAACATATATAAGTTGCACTGGACTATAAGTCGCATTTATTTAGAACCAAGAGAAAACATTACCATCTACAGCCGCGAGAGGGCGCTCTATGTCTTCAGTGTACAGTAGACTACAGGAGCCCTCTACAGGCCCTCTCATGGCTGGAGACGGTAATGTTTTCTATTGGTTCATTTCTCTTGGTTCATGTCAAATTAATTTTGATAAATAAGTCGCATCTGATTATAAGTTACAGGACCAGCCAAACTATGAAAAAAAAGTGCGACTTAGGGTGTACTCACACTAGGCACGGTTGCCATGAACCGGGCCAGAGTACGATTGTCCCACCTCCCCACTCCCCCTCTGGCCTGCACTCACATATAGGGTTTCAGCATTCGTGCCGGAGCACGTTTACGTCATTATGGTGCGACAGTTTTGGGATAAACAGGAAGAGCGGCGCTCTCTGAACACAATGGAGTCCATCGCTCTGTTTTCTTTGTGGATAATTTTGTGTCGTTTGGTCCACAGCCCTCTCACAGCCTGTTGTTAAACAGATGTGTCGCCTTAGTGGCGCGAACATTTTCACGTAATCATGCTGCTCGTATGAGGATGTTTGCAAGGAACCAGCTGAAGTGCAGCAAGGACTTTGCAGTTTTTAGTTTTTATGCGTTTTGCACCTCTGCCGTAGACCAAAGCGACCCTTTTCCTGCCATGTTGGTTTTGGAGCGTCGCAAAACCGTGACGCAACGCGTCCTTTTCCGTGCTCCGGCATGGTTAGCGCTCACACTGCATGCGAACCGCGCCCGAGTCCAACTGAACCGTGCCCTGGCCCACCTCTTCCAAGCGGGCCAGGGCCGGCTAATCGAGCCGCGCCCGGGCATGGTTTGGAGCACTCACACTAGTCAAACGAACCGCGCTTTGGTGGTCAAATGCACTCGGGCACGGTTCAAACTGGCTAGTGTGAGTACACCCTTATAGTCCGGAAAATACGGTATGTAGATTCCTTTAATATTGTTAAAAACATGGTTTATGAACCAGTAGATTTTGCCATTTGAAAAATACACATTTTATAACGATTTTATTAAATGGAAGGTATACAAATTTATTTTATATTTAACTTAAAAAGAGTAAAAAGTATGAGTAAAGATGAGATACATTTTGTGAATGAATAAGGGTGTACACAGACAGACAGTTTCAACTTAGTGGTACATTGAAACAATAATGGTGTAGAAACAAGTTAAGCTAATTTAACATATAATTACAAATAAATGGCTAAATGAAATTTTTGATTTTGAAAGACTGAAATGGTATTTTCTTGTAAAACATATGCCAATGTTTTATTTGCAACTAAAATAAATATCTTCTTTTGTGTTCGACAGTTGAAATAAATTCATACAGGTTTGGAACAACTTGATGGTGAATAAATGATGACAGAATTTCCATTTTTGGCTGAACATTCCCGTAAACAGAACAAAAAAATATACAAATCAATTAGTAGTGATACTTTCTACCCATAAGTTTTAATTAAACCAAACTTAAAACGCTAAAGTTAAAACATAAAAGTTGTTAATCAGACAATTGTTATTATTTAGTCACAAATAGCCACATCAAGAGAAATATTATAGTGTTGTGATAACTGCAAGTGAATCTTCTCAATCCAGGACTGAGTTTAGCATTTGTAAGGTTTATGAAATTTGTTTGCAGTTGTACATGACTGCTTTAGTGAATCAGCATCCTCTTTTGGCACCTCTCAACATTCATACACTCTGTGTTCACCATTCGTCAGGAAAACAATGAAATCAAGCAAGGACTGGAAATATTGAGAAATCTTGTTCTTCAGTCTCAAGTCCCACGAGACGGTTATTGAGGTGGCTGTAATTTGATAAGATGAATAAAGTCTGTGGGCTGCAGGCGACTCAGCACTTTCCCCGGCACTTTTCCGACCTGACTCCTACCTTCACAGAACTTCTGACAGAGGAGAAAAAAATCCCTGACATTGGCAGCAGCGGGAGCCCACCTATCGATTGGGTCATATCTGCGATAGATGATGGATTGGAGGTAATTTTAGGGGCATCGAGGTGGTATCTAGCAGGATGCAGCCCCCACAGACCAGTCTGGTAGAACAAACGGAGTTAGACAGTGGTCAGCCTCTTCATAGCGAGCCGTACGATAGCCTGTAGCATTCCAGGAGAGGGTGGAGGGGAGAGATGATGTGATTCGCCGCTCTGATCCACCTCCAGATCCATCTGTTCTCCAGTGTTGCACCACTACCCAACATCCCTCAGGATCTTTCCTGACATCACCCAACATGGCTTCGCTTTGGCGCCAGTATTTGTTCTCCTTCTTTTTTTCAACTCTCACTCTCTCTTTAGTTTTCCGTTGTGGCTGTTTCTTTGTTAGGTATTCTTCCAATTTAATTACGAAGGCTTTGAAGTTCCCATGAATAATGGCAAAGTGCACCCTTCCAGAGCCTTCAGCTTTTTATTCAGATCAAAGATAACTTTTACATCAGCCAGAACTCCTCCCCCCAGCTGAGAGCAGTCACAGGGTTTTCAGACACCAGGTGCCAAGCCTCGTCTTTTCGCCTGCTCCCCCGTCAAACACGGGCGACGGAGGCTCCACTGGATGGGTATTGAACTGTTGTTGCAAGATGTCAAAAGCTCATTCCAAGGTTGGCACTAAAACCTGCATGCAACATCAGACCCTCTTTGTAACTTTAACCTTTCATCTACAGGGCAGATGGCAACAAATAACTGGTACATTTTACCAAAGAAAAAAAGAATAGCTTCTGTTTTATTTATTTACTCTTCTGCACACAGCACAAACACAGTGTATTTAAAAAAGGCATTCATACAGTGGTCCCACAAAATGTTATAGGTGTCCAAAATAAATGAATAGTCTTTGTGTTATATAGCAAAATATCAAAGTTGAATTTTTTATTTATAAATATATTTTTTAATAATCATTTAATGATTATATCATATTGTGTTGTTGTTATGTATCTTTTATTATTTGCATGTATTTTAAATATTTATAATGTTATTCTTACAATCTTCAACCTTCATTTTGGTTCATTTGAAAGATTGCATATAACCTGTGGGAACTTTAGGAAACTAACTTCATACATTCACTAAAAATCACCTTGTTAGTTAACAGTATTTGAAAAAAAAAAAAAAAAATATATATATATATATATATATATATATATATATATATATATATATATATATATATATATATATATATATATATATATATATATATTAAATTCAAATAATATATTCCTGAAACCTTAAAATTCCTGAAACAGGAAGTTCAGAATATCTCCTCCCTTGATTACATGCAGTGACAATCTCATTGTGTCAGCCACAGGTCAACAGCAAGCACAGAGAGAGAGAGAGAGAGAGAGAGAGAGAGAGAGAGAGAGAGAACTGATGTCCCCTGTGCATCAGGAAAGTGTTTTTAGATAAGTATAGCAGATGCTAAACAAACATACAGTCACGCATTGATGGACTGGAGGAGGCATGCTGATGCACAGGGTATGCCGTCCCACTTTGTTTTTCCCATTCTTCTAAGTGGCTTGTCAATTACACTGGGTAAACAGAGGCAGAGTTAGGGAGTAAATCCACCAAAGACAAATATAAAATTGGATTCCTGGAAGATTAAAGGCCACTGAGCCATGCGAAGTTGTGAACAAATATTTCAATAAGACAACAGCGTTGAGGTTGGGGCATTAGTTTTTATGAATGTGTTCGTGCTGAGTATCTTTACGATTGCCTTCACAGTTCTGAATGTAAGCATGTAAAACGAGGTAAGACATCGTTCTGGCAGGACTGACAAAAAAGAGAAAAAGATTAATGTGATTTGCACTAGTTTTGTTAGTGTGTATTTCTCTTTATTAAGTGTATTTAATGTTCAGTGTTAATATGGGGTTTTACAGACAGGAAGTGGAAAATTACAGGGCATTATGGAAAATGTAATTTAGATGTTACCCGTGTTATTTTAGTGTCACTGGGATACTATTATAGTTTAAGGTAATTTGAATTAGATTAATTAGATTTTCTTTTTATGTTTTCTGTTTTCATTTTAATTTTACATTTTTAGCCATTTTCATTATTAGTTTTGTATTGTTTTTAAATGTCTATATAGTTTTCATACATTTCGTTCAGTTTTTCTTTATTGTTTATGATTTTAGCTAACTACAATAAGCCTGGCTGTTACTTTTTATGTACTTGCAAATGAATACTTGCAAGAAACAAATGGTTATAATGCTTGCCAAGCTTCCGATAGCCCCATGATACAGTTCTGGTACTGTAATGCTCTCCTCTAGCATCCCCTGACTCGACCATGTCATTCCATCAATTCCAAGCCATTAATGAAGGGAAAAAAAGGAAATTGAAAAAGAAACCGTGGCTATCAATCCCTTGTGTTGTTGGCAGGTATATAATGAAGTATTTGAATTAAATTGAATTTGAACTAATTACACTACCCTCCAGATATTACTTCATCTGTACCAGTCGAATTAATGCAACGCTGTGTGTGGGAGAAGTACCTCGTGCACCCGGACTCACCTCAGCGTCACACTCCATCATGCACTGCAGACTCTGAGATAAACATATTCGTATACGCTAAAAACCATGTACATACACACGCGAGCACACACACACACAGTACAGCGCTGCAGCATAGTCACTCGGAGACAGCCACGGTTTGCTAAGCGCCATGGAAGTCCCCGGCTGGCTAGTCCTCCTTAATTACACGTGCAGTACTTCAGAAAGAATGAAAATCCATTAATTCACTTCCATTGAAAATATTAGGCTATTTTCATCCCCCGTCACTTTGTAGCCCAGTGTAAGCATCATACAGGTTTACTCTTTGGACCTCAAAAACACATGACTGAGATTTGCTGACATGATATTTGAAGTTTTTAGGGCTTCATATATATTAATATATTATTATATTTTTTCCCCTTCCAAAACTGTATTTAATATATATTTTAGATGCATAAATCTATTTTTTTTTTTTTTTTTTTTTAATCATCCTATACAGTTCAGAGAGACAATAAAGAGACCAAATGTAACACATTTAATACTTTTTATTTTTATTTTTAAATGTATTTATTTTGTATTTATTACAATACATTACAGTGCATTCAATTAAATACATAATAGATTGAAAATGAACCCACATATGCTTTATTTTTCTTGTAGGTAATAGGTATGTTTTTTTCGCTCGTGCATTTGATGCATTTTCAGTGGCTATATTTTTATTTCATAGTATTGTATCGATGTTTAAAAAAAAAAAGATAATAATTTGTTTAAAATGTTATTTTTATTTTACAATAAATTTGTTTTTGGCATGAAAGATCAGTTCATTTGGTTGAAATTAGATGTAGGTTACTGATTTACTCTGTTACAGTTCACAATAGTACAGTAGAAATTCATCCTGTCTTGTGAAAGTGAATGAATAATTTTGCATCTTGCGCGTAAATCATTACATAGCTACAGGGGTAAACAGCTGCCGTTAGCACTTGCATCGATGATGCAAACATACTGCAGTTTCTGAACAAAAGTGCAATGTGAAGAGACCTGCAGGGTGAGGAGGGTGAAATCGAAATTGGGTGTGATTCAAACATTTAAATCAAGCGTTTAAACAGCCTAAGATGAAACTCTTTTTCTGTAAGTACATTTTTCTGTAAGGCCATTTATTCTCTCTAAATAGTTTTTCATCCTGTGCGTGTGTGTTTCTCAGCTCCCTTTCTTTAAATGTGTGTAAAACAGGCCATTCCTCATTAAAAAAAAGGGGCCTTATCAAAGCGCCTGATGAGTCCAGAACTTAATTTTCCTCTAGAAATCACGCAGCTCTCCCTCTCTCACTCTCTTTCTCTCCCCTATCGTTGAATATGCCAGTTTCCTGATGAGGTTGCGTAATGATTATTTAATGCTATCATAATTGCTTAAGGGGCTGCTTGTGCTCCTGTACTTACTGGCATGATACATCAACATCATTACCGGACCGATTTGCCTCTGATCACACACTTGTGATCACCACGATCCGTGGGCTTCAACAGGAGTCCACTCACATACTATGACACACAGCGAGCGTCATCCTCTAAACTGCACTGACGGGTGAGAAAGATCATGTAAACGAATGAATCATGTATATGATCGTGAGATATGCACTTTCAAGTAGATCTACTGGGTTTCTTACAGCATGTGGAGTTTGAAAGTTATCAGTGGTTTAAAATGGTCTCCACCCGACAGGAACTCTGTTTATACTGAGAAGAACATCCCAAGCCCCTTTTAGTCTTTAAAGTTCTGACTGTTCAAATAAACGTAGTTGGACTTCATGTTTGTTTTTACTGTAATCATGTTGCAAATTCAAATTCACCTCTCACCATGGATTCTAACTTTTGTGGTGTTAATAATGGCCCAAAAAATTAATAGACTGACTCTGAAGGAGGCAAAGGGGCCAAATTGGTTTCTTTTTATTTCTTTTTTTTTTTTTTTTTTTTTTTTTTTTTAGTAAGCAACACCTTAGTAATTGCATAGTAATGTGCTCTACCAAAAAATAAATAAATAAAAGGAAAAAACTGAATTCCTTAGTAAACCAAATAATAATTATATTGATTTAAATTTAAACAAATATAACAAGTGTGCATAAATCAGCTATTGATCACACCATTTTCAACTGTAGCACATTACAACTGAGTAGTACTGGTCTTCCACATGCTTTTTAAGCATGTACCCCTACAACAAGTCGTACACAGATCTCTGTATATTTTCTTGGTTGGAGATGTTTGTCTGTTAAGATGGGGAAGGTTATTGAGGGCACATGGAAGAATTTGCATTGGTAGCATGTCATGTCAAGTGTCTGCGTTAAAATGAATCAAATGAGTCAAATTGCCATTTGATGTCCAGATGTGCCATGCATGCTGATTACAGACTTCTGTGTTTGTGTGAATGCTTTACATGTTTGCATGTACTTAGCTGCCCTTGGTATTTACTCTTTAATGTCTTTGCGCTTTGGGAACTTCTGGTTGCGGTCTTTTGAATTTTCTTAAAGGGATAGTTCACCCAAAAATGAAAATTGTCATTATTTACTCACCCTCAAGTTGTTCCAAACAGCTGTTGAACCCAAAAGAAGATATTTTGATGAATGTTGGACACTAAACAGTTGACGGTGGGCATTGAATTTGATAGTATGTCAAAAATACTATGTAAGTCAATGGCTACCGTCAACTATTTGTTTACCAACATTCATCAGAATATCTTAAATTTTGTTCTGCACAAGAAACTTATACCAGTTTGGAACAACATGAGGATGAGGATAAGTGAAAAAAAAATATATTACAATAGGGTCTGAGACCACAATTTTCAGTTTCATTATAAATGATTTCATCGACATAATTGAAAAGTGAAAAGTTGAAAAAAAAAAATTTTTTAATGAATAAATTGTCTGTTGTTTAAATGACAACAGCACTTGAACTGCATGAATGCTACAATTTTGTGAAAATGATCCAAAGACCATCTTTTCCTTGAATGGAATCTTTTATCTGATTTTTCCCCCAAATAACATTGGTTATTTCCACTGTTATTATAAATGGGAAAAAAGATCTCAGACTTTTTGATCCATGTCTGTTTGCATACGATTGTATCAGTAGGTTTAAAAGGTTTTCAGTCAGTACCACAATAACACTGACCAGAAGCGACCTGCTGCCACTCGCCCTCCTCGCACCTCTTCATCTCCATCTTTCTTTCTCTCTCCACTAATCTGTCTTCACTTTTGTTCCTCCCACCTGGTTCCTTGTAATCTCTCGTCTTTTAAAGCCTCATAGCTGGCTTCCTCTCTCTCCCTCTGCCTTTTTTTCTGTCCCTCTGTAGTGCCAGTTCTTCTCTCTTTTTTCTTTTACAAGGATCAATTTAGCCCAACATGATCCTCGGTGTGCACAGCTAATTCCACAGAGCTCACGCAGTTCTGCATTGTGTCGTAATCGGTGTGAAATTGATTTATGGCCCCTTTTCCACCCTCTAAACAGCTGCTGAGTGATGCCTCCTGTCATAATCATTCCATCCTGTAACCCCTTCTCGTCTTTTTCAGCTACTCCTCTCCGGCGGTCCACCGCTGCACAGATTATGTATGATGAGATTTCCTCTTACGTTTATAACATGATATCAGAGAGAAGCCGATTTTCTCCTTGTGCCCCTCTCTATACCTATGCTTGCTTGTTCAGTCGCTCGCTATCTCTGTTTTTTTGTGGCTTCAAACACGCCTGCATTATTAATGGAAGTTTTACTAATTCATCTGAATGGAGGAGAGAGACTGCTAGTTGAAGACTGCCACACTCTCAAAAGTTTGGTTGTGGTACAGAGCGAGCTGTAGCAAGTCTACAGAGCCAGAGTCTTGAGAGCCTGCCCAACTTCATCAATTATGGAAGCGGGCAACATTTTTCAGGTGGTTTTTGTGGCTTACTGGTGTGGAATATAATGTGCTTTCCCCTAGTGTTGTCCAGGTGAACAGATGAACAAAGACAGTCCGGAGATATAAATGCCTTTGAGTGAAATCCAGAAAGGATTCAGCTGTCACGCCTGTCCCCCACCCCACTTCCCCCACAAGACAAAGTTGAGCTTCAATCAAGCTGAAAATTTTAAAATGTATTTTTTATTATTTGTTGTCAGTTGTGTTAGTCATTATGCCAGTTTATATTGTAAATTATATTAAACAACACAAAATATAACTTTTTTTATTATTATTTTATATGTAAATATATTATATTATGTATATTTTATGCATATATTCCATAAATTGACAGCCCGAGACAGATCAATCTTTGGGTAATCAAGGCTTTAATCTGACTAAAATAGTAAATTATTATATTTTGTCAGCTGTCACTTATACACTATATACTGTGTACATTATATATATATAAAAATATATATATATATAAAATGTATGTATATATATATATATATATATATATATATATATATATATATATATATATATATATATATATATATATATATAATTGCTAAGTATTTATATTTAAAAACATTTAAACTTTTAATTATAGTAAATTTATAACTTTTATCATTATGTGTGTGTGTGTACATTTTAAGAATGAAGAGAAATAAAAAGTATACTACATGTATATATAAAATGATAATGCATATTAATGTTTTAAATCAATTTAACATTTGTATAATAATTTATATAATCAAATGAAAACATTTTTAGATTTTTTTTGTAGTTAGGATTAATTGATGAAATGTTTTTATGGAAAAAATTATATTTACAATATTAATTGTTATATTTACGTAAAATATATAAGTGAAAATTAAAAGATAATTAAAATATTTTTTTCAATGCTTGTTTACGCACTTTAGCAAATGGCTGTTAGCCAAAATATTTAATTTATCAGGCTTACTATATTTTGGGCTGCAGTATGTGTGTGCTTTATACAAGGCAAGTAGGAGTAAGCACAACATCGGCAGAAGCAACGAGAGGAGGCAGGGCTTTGGATCCAGATGTGCTTATAGTCAGACAGATTAAATATAGACAGGCAGAGGTGGCGAGGGAGGGGCTGGTCAAGGCAGCTCTCCTCCTCTCCTCCCTTTTCTCCTTAAAAGAGGTCAGCTATTCACTGGCTTTGGCTACGGGGCACAGACCATGGAGAGTTTGGGGGGCCCTTCTGTAAATTAGCCATCAGCTTCACCTCAGTGCGCGTGACAGTCCACAACACGCCTGCCATGCTTGGTCGGACCGGCCTGTTCTGCCCCACCCCGGAAAAATGAGCTCCTCACCCACCCTCTTTTAACCAATCACTTCCAGCCCTCTCAGTTCATGTCTCACAGCCCCTTGCACTTGCAGACAATTTACGGTAATTGAGAGAAGGCGAAGCTAGCTTCATATGGCACGGAGGAAAATTGCCTGCGCAGGGCTGTAAATTAACTAGGCAAAAAGGGATTCAGGAATTACGTCCGCTCGGTGGGAAATGAGCATTTATCAGGCTGGAAAAAATGCCTGTGGTGGACAGTAAGCGGGGGTTTGGGCCCGGCAAGCTGGGTGGTGAGGGTGGGGGACTGGGGGCATTCTGCCGGCTGGACAGATCCATTGACAGGGTTAATACTGCGGTGAATAGGCCCAGTAATGGAATTTGGCTGACAGGGAACAGTTTCCGGGGAAAAGATGCCTCCCCCCATTCCATTTTACACCAAATCCCCCTCTTTTTTATCGTCCTTTCTAAATGGATCCAAATCAATTAGGCACTGAAGCTAACAAAAGGAGTTTATTGGGCATCTCACCATTATATATGGCAGATCTGGGCGTTTATGTATCCGTCTGGATCAGAGGATCCATTCAAGTGTATTCATTCTGCATTTTTAACAAGCCACAAACCAAACAAGCCCTTTTTTAAGATGAAATAATACCTCGAGTAATTGATCTGAATCCCATGGCAGTGCCAGTGTAATGCACTGTCAAAAGATATAAAGTTAACCAAGATGCATTTGCATTAGGTTGCATGTTTGCATGCATGCCAGCACGGCGCTTATCTGCATATGCGTCTAAACCTGCGTTTGCGCTGCAGCGCTTCACTCAGGCTCCAAACAAACACAGGATCTGAGCCATCTATTATTTACTGCATTTTTATTTACCCCATCAAACAGCTGCCACCAACAATCAGACGCCAAATGAGTGTAGTTTATGGCCGAGGAATAAAGGTGGGTTTTATCTGAGGAGGGGCTTTAATTGCTTGTGCTTTAATGGTCAGAGAGAACGGAGGAAGTTGGACCATCTTGGGACACATGGAGCGGCCAGTGCGCCTTTTCAAATCACTTTTGGATCAGAGAGCAAGAATGAAAGAATTGTTTTGTGCTCTCAAAAAAATAAAAAATAATAAGTAGACATATAAATGTTTTTGTTTCGTGAGGTCAATTATTGTGCCACTGGCAAAAAAAAAACAAAGCCTTAAATGTTGATTTTAATAAAGCCAATATGTGTGGAGGTTTTGAAAACATTGTCATGGTCATCTCACATAAGCACTGCTCTGGATTTGACAGTTTATGAAGTTTAGCAGACTTATTTGGGTAGATTTTTAGGTTCACATTTCTTTGTCAGAGACCTGTAGCCCGATTGTGTTTGCAAAGAAAGTAAACATCCATATGCTGCTGGGTCGCTTGCATTGTGTGTGTGTGTGTGTGTGTGGCTGTCAGGCTTTTAGCAAGTGTGTCACATCTGCTCCTCATCCCATTACAAAACTGCACAGCTTTCTAACGGCTGTCTTTACACCTGCACAAACCCCAGCTCTGACACTTCTCCCCATGCACTCCGCGACATCATAAAACCGTTCTGTACACACATGCTCCATCTTACGCACACACAAACAGAGAGCTTTGCTCCTGTCCTTCAGTTCGAAACCCCTCCCTCTGACTGTTTCTGCCCTTTTTTTATAATAGTCTAAAATATTCATATGCTGCTACAAGCGCAAAATGCTGTACTACTTAATGGATGAATATTTTATTTTGTGCAAACGTTTGAAGCCGCAGCAGGAGCCAGAGCGGATTTTCTCTCGGGTGTGTCTATCGAGTCTCTGGTTGGTCGCATGTTGTTTGCGCTTCCTGTCCTTGTTACCAAGACACATGACAGTGTGACCCAAGCGAAACACAGATTAATTATGTAAAACTTGCAAGGACCGTATGAAGGTAACTGAAGGGTTTGCAAGATGATCTTTTATTAATCACACTCAAATTCATTTTTTAGTAAAATATTAACTTAGTGCTAAGAAGAAAAAAAAACATGCATGACTTTATAGCACATATAACCTAGTAGAGAAATGTTTTGTTGAAAAAACAATATTTGCTCACACTCATATCGTTCAGAATTCATATGCTGTTTTTTTCTTGTGTAAAGCAAATATAAAAGTGGTCAAAATTACTATATTTCAAATTTTAAAAAGTCACACTATTGATTTGTGTGTAATTTTAAGTCATTTTTTTTACTGCATGTAATATATATTCTCTACTCTGAATGTGGTCTTGAATGAGATTTTAGAGACTGGAATTTTTTTTCCATACAAAGCTACCATACAACTTGAAGACTTTGAATATAGCACCCTTGTCACATGGATTACTACTAAATTTATTTTATTTTGTTCTATTTTGTATTTTATTGGCAAGAATTTATACAAAGAATCTTCAATAATACCAGCATAATGATGAATGAATAATGATACATTTAAATTTTGGGGTGAACTATCCCTTTAAAAATTTTTAATTAACAGTTTTAAAGTATAAAAATAACCTACATCTAATTACATAAGTACAGTATACTAAACAGTATGGGAAAGGTTTGTTTTGTCTGCCAGGATTTTCAGGGCATTTTTTTTTTTAGATTTATTTCTTTTATGTGGGTTCTTACTAAGTTCCAATAGAATTCTTTTTCAGTCACTCTACATCTCGCAAATAAACTGAGCAGTTTTGCCTGTTCGTTCCTATTATGATATTCATGAGTTACCTTTTTTATTCTTTTTTTTTTTTTGTACCTCACTGTAGCTCGCACTTGGCTTGTCACCTCCAGTCATCGCGGTGCTGTCTGCACTCCAGTCAGAGTTGGTGCAATTCTGTAAGAAACGCAGCCATTTGAGTGAGGCTCTGTCAGTCTTTCTCTCACCGGCAGATGCACTGTGACTTGTTCCAGGAGTAAGACGGCGACACTGAGGCAGAGGATGCTGTACTAATGAGTGGGTGAGAATGTGTGTTGGTAAACAGTAGAAAGAAAGCGGGAGATAGAGACATAGACACACTATGTGAGAGATTGAAACATAACATAAACACACTTAAAGGAGCAGTTCACTAAAAAATTATTTTCTTACCCTCATGTCATTCCAAACCTTTATATTTAGTGTACATACTTTTTCTGTGGAACACAAAAGGATACATTTTGAATAATAAACTAGTTTTTTTTTTTTTTTTTTCTGTGAAACTCCAATGAATAAGGAGTGGAGCTTTTAAGCTTCAGAAATAATGTGAACGTGCATGCCATAAAATTATGCCATATGACTTGTGCACTTTATTTGAAGGTTTCTGAAGCTTTTTGATATCTTTGTGTGAGAAACAGACTTATTACACTCATACTTTTCATGTTTAGATCATTGAATGAGTGAGTTGAACAGTTCAGTCCATGAATAATGACTAATGAATAAAATTCAGTCAGTTTCTAACACAAGGTTATCATATAGCATGACATAATTTGAAATAAAGTGTCCAAATCTGACAGTATGAACCACTTTTATGATACGTTTATGGTAAATCCATTTTAAAGCTTAAAAGCCCCAGTATCATTATAACTGCATTGAAAAGAGCTGCATCAAAATGTCATGAGGGTGAGTAAATAATGACAACATTTTGGGCTGAATTGTTCCTTTAAGGAAAGAGGAATGGCAAGGCAGGTTCATAAACCTCAGCAAGAATGTGTAGATCGACCAGATGAGACGGCTGTTCGTTTCCTCTGAATGAGTGAGTGTGTCATGCCCTTCCTTCATCAGTTACTCCCTGTATATTATGGTTTATTTCTTTTGAATCGACAAGAGCAGAGGTCCATAATAGGTGCGCAAGGCAATTTTTGTTCATTCTTCCAAGACTCTTTGCTATTCTCTCCCTCTCTATATCTTCCTCCCTAGTCGTGTACCTCTGCAATATCCACTTCCATTTTCTAAAGTGTCACCTTTGGCATTTCTTACAGGAAATTAATTTGATTGTCCGAAAAGCTTGCCAGTCAGTGTTTTAGGCTGAAGTTGCTGAAATGTTGCGAGGTCTACAGTAAGTCCTCAGACAGTAAACTGGAGGCAGTCCAGAGTGAGTGTGTGTGTGGGAATCCCAGGGGTTGTATGACCTGTATACACTGGAGTTCTGTATACGTCTGGAGTGCTGTCTAGAGGGGAACAGGTTCATATTTATACGAAGACTTGATATCAAATATGTTTATCAACCATAGTCTCATACACCTGGTGTTTCGACTTTCTTCACAGCATAAAGTCTTTTCATTGTAACATAGAATTTAATTGACACAACAAGTGACCACAGTTTGCTGTTTTGGGACGGTTTTGGGACGGTTACCACAGTACTCTATAAAACATGGATGTCTTGTTAACTTGCTAATAGGTATTTCATTTGAGGCCACTAAACTTCATCTAATTTTACAGTATAAATATCAAAATAATAATTATTAAAAATTGGTAACATCAATTATACCTTACAACTAAATAAATTACTTAAATATAATGCCGATGTTATAAATGTAATTTTAAATTTAGCGAGTACTAATAAACTGAAACAGAAAATGTTTTTTTTTTTTTTAAAGCACATCTTATACAAGTATCTTATACAATTTAGTACATTTTTCTTGTTGTAAATATTATTTAGTTCTGTTTTAAAAACTTTGAACTCTTGAAAGTTGCCCGAAGCAATAAGATTTATATAAAACAATGCCAGTGGGGTGATAATTAATAATCTGAACTAAAAACAAAACTGTGTTATGTATTTTGAGCAGTTTTGTAACTTTTTTTCCTGTTTAAGGAGGTTTAGGTAGGCCTATATTGACTCTTAAAAAGGCACAAAAAAATATATACTAATTAAAAAAAAAAAAAATCAAAGCTGAAACTTGTAAACATAATTTATTAATGTAAGAAAAAAGTTTGAACTCTTGAGAGCTGCCTAAAAATATGTATTTGGATTTTTTTATGTGCAATACAGTCAGTGGCTGGAAAGGTGTATCTGTTTAAAACTGAATCAAATATTAAACAGAAAGGTTCAATCACAAATAGACGGTAATGCAAACTTATTTTGTATTGATCGTGTGACCTTTTGTGAGTGAAATGCAAAGTTGTTAGCCTCTCTGTCCTAGTTCACTTCTTTGTATAGAGCCAGCGGTGGATAATTACTGTCTCTAAAGGTGATCTGCTGAAGTGTTTCAGGTCCTGCAGTGCACTGTGGGCTTCTGCGGCCAATGGATTGTGTCCAGCGGACAGAAATGTGTGTGCGTGCACAGTGGAGGTGATGAGGCTGTCACGGACATTCAACTCCGACTAAAGGCCTGAATCAGACACCAGAGGCTGGGATACCATCTCTCTCTGGTAGGACAAGTCCTAATGTAAAACAGCAGGACAAAAAAAGACAATGGAGAGCCATGATAGCCTTGGCTCCCCAGCGTGCATTCTGAATGGGGTCCGGAATGGCAGCGTGGACGATCGATGGCGAGAGAGGCAGAGATCGAGGGGGTTTTGGGGAGTTGAAGACTGCTGATTAGGGGATGGCAGACAGTAGAGCGCCACCACTTCACAGAGCCTTTATCTCTCTCTCCCTCTCGCTGTCTGCAGCCTTTCTTTCTGCACACTTTGGGTACTGTTTGCCTCTTACTCCCTATGGCATTGCGGTGACATGGCATTTAATAGACTCCCCGGTGTGAAACAAACTACCTCAATTAATTCCTCAGTCTCGGCCCTGGCCTCTGCTGAGCCACTCACACCAGTAGCCCCTCTGGCTTTCTCAGTGTGTGCGTGCATGCACGTGTGTACGTGTCTGTCTGTGTTCATCCCTGAGCAGAAGCGTGCAACAGTCTGTGTATGCAGCTGTGTGATTTATTTATTTATTTTACTCACATAGAAAAGAGACGCTTGATGAGTGAGCTTTGGTAAGGTCTCATCCTCAGATACACAGTCAGGGCTCAATAGGGATGGCCTGTGTGGCAGAGTTTCACACATAAACAATCGCTTGTCTATTGAGGCCTGTACTCCTTTTCTCTCCTTTTTTTCTCATTTTCACTGTTCATAAACATTTGATTTTTATGCAATTTAATTATAAACTTAAATATGTTTTTTTTTTTTTTTTTTTTTTTTTTTATGTTTTCTTCATGTTTGTTGCTAATTCTGCTGATTTGTCACCTGGTAAACAACTTACAAATAATTTGCATTATATTTGCAACATTTTTCAGTAAAAATTATTTTAGAAACATTTGAAGTTACATTAAAACTGTATAACTTATTAATATTGTACATGCAAATGATATAATTATATCAGAAATACTTATAAATCTATGATTTTATTGTTTTTTGTTAAAGATGAACAAGATTTGATCTACAAACTTATAAAATATACACAGAATATTTTTTATAAAATGCATCGCTAAAAACTTGGATAGCTCTTTTGTTATGGGGCAAGTGGAAATATTGTAATTTTTTGTAAAACACTATATGGCCAAAAGTGTAATACCATTCAGAAGTTTGGGTCAGTAAGATTGTTTATGTTTCTAATGCTTGGCAAGACTGCATTTATTTTATGAAAAATTATGGAATCACATTTAGTTCAATAATAATGAACGTAACTTTAAAAACAGAATGTAACTTTTTCAGAAAATATCAAACAAATGCCAGTTCAAAAGAAGAAAAACGCAATGAAAACGAAAAATAAAAAAATGAACTCAGTCGCCCAAATTTAACAGGCTCATCAAATATGCTTCATTTTTGTTAATGTTTTTCAAAGATTCATTTTCGCTAATCGTGGATTCTGAATGCATTGCCACAGATTTAGCTTTTGCTTCGCAGTTTTTCGTTTGGAGTTTTGACATAAACCTCTCGTGGGGGCGGGGTTAACAATAATCTACTCTGATTGGATAGTGAACTTTTGATGGACAGGTGCTCTCTGACCGGAAAGTACCAAATCCTGGAGAGTGGCATTCTAGGTTACTCCTGATACCACCCTCCCAAACAAAGATAAACATGAAGTAAACACACAACAACACACATACCCAACCTTGAGATCTTCTATAAGGATGATCTCACCTTCTCAATGGAATCAGCTGGTATGTGTGTGTATACAAGTGTGTGTGTGTGTAGAGCGGGGGTGGTATTGGCAGGCCAGGCTGCACCTTATCCTGGGGCTTGACCATCTGGGTTTATTGACCGGCTGCTCCGTGATTCCAGAAGCCTGCTGAAGAGAGAAAGAGAGAGGGAGGAGTGAAGAGAATAAGCCTCAATCTTAACTGGACAGTTTCTGAGTGTCGCCGCTTTGTGTTTATTTTGTTCAACTGCCTTCCTGGGGGAGAATGTCTCCCATGAGTCCCAGAATGGTACTTGAATTTTAACAAAAGTCTCCTCCAAAGTTAGGGAAAGATTATTGGGGTTATATACCACTGTGAGTGTGTGTGTGTCTCAGGATGGATGTGAGAGTGTGTGTGTTTGTGTGTTTATGAGGAATGCTGACTCAATCCATCAATGATTCAACAGAACAGAGCAGCACTAGGGGCTCTGTAACTGCCCTGCCAGCACTCCTGGTCTGAGGCAGAAACCTTATCTCCCTTGGGGTCTGACCGGCTCATACACTTGGGACCCTACTAGGTATAGACTCCGGCCTTTAGGAGGACACACACACACACACACACACACACACAAACACACACAGATAGTGGTTTGCAGTCTGACACTGTACTGGCCACATCTCTCAGAGGCACATAAGAGAAGATGTACCATCTGCTTTGGAGCCGACACTGAGATCCATCTACATACACAAACTTAGAGACCCCGTCGCTTTTCTACCCATCAAGTCCTTTTATTTTAAGCTTGTCGGCTGCTAATTTCACTCATCGTGTTTGATTGAGTGCATGACCTAAAGATCAAACTGTTTATAACTGCTGTGTCTAACCAACCATTTCCCACTGGAGCTCATTGTGAAAAAATCAAGCAAACTGTGGCTAATATTCATGATCAATCACCTGACGTGTTCTATGAGGCTGTGAAATGAGTTTAAGCTGTGCCTGAATTGAGGATTGAACCTCTTAACTGATATTTTATTTTATTTTAAAGACATATTGACAAAGCTTTATAGTGTATATGCAGAGTCATACGTTTTCCTCTCTCCCTCCAACAGCTTGCTAATATGTGATTAATTGAGGTCTAATTAGCGGTTAGTTAGCACTTAATTAGTTCCTTATTCTTGACCATTGAAATGAGATGATGGAGCACATACCATGTAGGCTGTTATCAATTCATTTATCATCGACAAGCTTTTTAAAAGACCACATTAAAATTGCTTTTTTTCTTTTATTTTTGGAATAGCACAAATAAAAGTTGTAAATCACAAAAAGGTGTGTTGAATAATCACACCGGTGTCTATGACAGACCTAGGGCGAGAGTTTTTAGAGAGGATGGGGGGGAACTGTTTTGCTATGTTTGAAATATATTTTAAAATGTAATATATTCATGTTATGGCAAAGCTGAATTTTCAGCAGTCATTACATCAGTCTTCAGTGTCACATGATTCCTAGAAAATTAAACATTTAACTGAAATTGATTTTATTTAACAATGTAAATGTCTACCTATCTGTCTGTCTGTCTGTCTGTCAACATATACTAAACTGCGGACTAGCTTTGACTCTTTCTGCTGATTTGAATGGTGATGTTTTTCATTTTAAGTGTCAGTTGATGGCCTTTAATTTTTAACAAGATAGGTACACGCTGCTTTTCTGATGTTCATTCAAGTGTCCTGTCACTTGAAATGTGTCCATTTTGAATCGTTGTTACCAAAGGCTAGACAAAAAAATTAAAACAATCAGTTGTGGGACTGTGTTCTGTCATAAATCATACACTACTGTATTCATTCTTGAACTTTTTACCGTCCATTACAGGGAAATTAAATTATTGGTTGATGTGTCCCGATTTCAATACAATTTACACATGCTTTTGGTCTGTGAACTAGATCCCGCTCAGGACATGGGTTGTCTGTGGAGGTTTGGCCAGGATCAGTGTTGTGCTGAATTATGCACCCTTGCCAGATTATGCACCCCCTATTATTGGAAGGTTGAGGTGTAGGTGTGGTGGAGAGGTTAGGATTTGGGGTAGGGTTGGAATTAGGCAATCAGTTAGCGACTTCAACGAGGGGGTGCATAATCTAGTAGGAGTGTAGAATTTGGCACAAGACAAGAATTAAATAACTGAGGCTCTCACATATATTTGTTGTCCTATCCATTGCTGTGGTTATCATGTGTCAGTCACTGCTTTTTTTGTAATTGAATCCAGCATAAATACGTGGATGTCATTCCTCAAAGTTTACATGTGTACAGCGGGGCTCGAAAGTTTGGGCACCCCTTGCAGAATCTGTGAAAATGTGAATAATTTTCAAAAAAATAAGAGAAATCACACTAAATGCAAAAAAAAAAATTGTTTCCTTCTGGAGCATCAGTGAATGTTTGAATGTGTTTGAGTGCCTCAATTGTCCTCATTGTGAAATATCTCAAAATCATACAGTCACTGTTGGAAAGGGTTCAAACATTCTTGAAAAGATTCTTGAAAATTGAAGAATCTACAGGAGCTTAAAGATTTTTCTGAAGAACAGTTCTCAGTTTAACTGTTCAGAACAAACAAGGGACTCATTCACAACCATCACAAAACAGAAAGACAGTCATGGATCATCCAGGTTACCATTCACAGTATTAAGAACCAAGGGTTCCCATATAATAATTTCAGCAATTTTTTGTCTTGTGGTGTAAATGTAAGCCCCTCTGTATGTGTCTGAAAAACAAAAATTTCATAAAAATTTTGAATGGATTATAACCCAGAAAGTGTTCGCAAAGCACACTACCTTTATTATCAATAAAAAGCTTCACTAATCTTAGTTCATCGCAATCTCACAAAGTGAGATTATTTAGCACCCTCTAGTACCCTGTAGAACCATGTCTGTGGCTTGGCTAACAATGTTTCCAGCTGACATTGGGGATTCCATGGATATTGGGGATTTATTCCATGGATATATATATATATATATATATATATATATATATATATATATAGGAAATATATATATAGGAAATATATATATATGTATTTTTTTTGTTCTAACTGAAATAAGTGGGGTGGAAATCTGCCACTGCCAGTTCTCAATACAAAATACACTAATTTTAATACATTGTCTGAGAGCAAATCTTAATATCATATGCAGTGTCGCTGCATAATAAATTAGGATCTGCTTCATTTTGTTTTAAGGATTTTTAGTATTCTTTAGAGACGCAAAGATAACTGTCTGCTAAGCTTTTTAACAGCACTTTTGTGTTTTCTCTTCTTATACCAATCTCCCTCAAGAAAACTAAAAGGAATCATTTGTCTTAAGACCATTTTGCTATCAGATCTCTATCTCTGTTCCAGTACCTGGAGTTGTGAATGCAGTGATGGACAGCGCTCCTTCCTGTGTCCATTGTGTTTGGATTTCATGTGATTTTCTCATTTTAGTGGTGATATTATGATAACTCAGTTTTACTGATTCATTGATCAAAAGTAATTCCTTTTCTGTATTGTCATATAGTAAGATCATTTGGATCAAAGTAATTTCAAACTTCGCAAGGCAGACAAAGACATAAAACTTGTTCCAAAGTACCACCCAGTGCATTAAAGGGGGGGTGAAATGCTATTTCATGCATACTGAGTTTTTTACACTGTTAAAGAGTTGGATTCCCATGCTAAACATGGACAAAGTTTCAAAAATTAAGTTGTACGTTTGAAGGAGTATTTTTGTTCCCAAAATACTCCTTCAGGTTTGTCACAAGTCTCGGAAAGTTTTTTTCGAGTATGGCTCTGTGTGACGTTAGATGGAGCGGAATTTCCTTATATGGGTCCTAAGGGCACTTCTCCCGGAAGAGCGCGTGCTCCCGTATAGCAGAGCACTGAGAGCACAACAGACATTCACTGATCAGAGCGAGAGCGTCGCGAAATGTCACAAAAGGAGTGTGTTTTTGGTTGCCAGGGCAAGACAACCCTGCACAGATTACCAAAAAAAAAAACAGCATTAAGGGACCAGTGGATGGAGTTTATTTTTACAGAGCATCAACGGAGTTGTGCAAGTGTTTGTGTTTGTTCCCTGCATTTTGAAGATGCTTGTTTTACAAACAAGGCCCAGTTTGACGACGGATTTGCGTATCGTTTATTTCTTAAGGATGATGCAATCCCAACGAAAAAGGGTCACGATCATGTGTTGGAACCGCAGGCGGTGAGTAAAACTGCTTCAAATATCTCTGCCTCCTTGTTAGTGCGTCCCCTCCCATGCCGAGACCCGGGTTCGAGCCCCACTCGGAGCGAGTCGTTGCTGCTGCTGCTCTCGTTCAGTTTCAGCCTCGGGATCTGATTCTGGATCATAAATAAACGGCTGAATCTGACTGTAAGCCATGGTTTGTTTTGGATGATGGTTTTTTCCTCACGGTAATGTCACAGCTTCCAAACGCTCTCAACGCAAAAGCCTACTGGCGCTCGTGATTCTTTAGCTCCGTCCACACGTCACGCCTCCAGCTGGTCATGTTTTTCCGGGACAAATCGGTACAGACTATCTTTCTCTTATGAATATAATAAAACAAAAGACTTTTTGGAGTTATGAAGGATGCAGTAATACTCTATAGGTACTCAAGATTAACAGGATATTGAGTGAAAATGAGCATTTCACCCCCCCTTTAAGTTAACTGACTTTTAGATTGCTTGCTTAGGATTTATCATGGAACAACACATAGTACAATTCAAAAAAGTGTTTTTATTTGTCGAGTAATAATTAAAGATTGAATATTCAACTATTTGGGCACACCCCTAATTATAAATAGAAGAAAAGAAAAAAAATTGTCATACAAAAAGTTTTTTTTGTAGCAATTAGCAAAGGTTGGAAAAAACCAACCTACCACTGACCTGTTGATGTATTTTAAGTTGCAACAATGTATTTTGTGTGTGAGACACAGTATATATAAAGGTGCATCTCAATAAATTAGAATGTCATGGAAAAGTTAATTTATTTCAGTAATTCAACTCATATTGTGAAACTTGTGTATTAAATAAATTCAATGCACACAAACTGAAGTAGTTTAAGTCTTTGGTTCTTTTAATTGTAATGATTTTGGCTCATATTTAACAAAAACCCACCAATTCAATATTTCAACAAATTAGAATATGGTGACATTACAATCAGTTAATCAACTCAAAACACCTGCAGAGGTTTCCTGAGCCTTCAAAATCTCTCAGGTCTCTCAATTTGGTTCACTAGGCTACACAATCATGGGGAAGACAGCTGATTTGACAGTTGTCCAGAAGACAATCATTGACACCCTTCACAATGAGGGTAAACCACAAACATTCATTGCCAAAGAAGCTGGCTGTTCACAGAGTGCTGTATCCAAGCATGTTAACAGAAGGTTGAGTGGAAGGAAAAGTGTAGAAGAAAAAGATGCACAACCAAAAGAACCACAGCCTTATGAGGATTTTCAAGAAAAATCGATTCAAGAATCTGAGTTAACTTCACAAGGAATGGACTCAGGCTCAGAAGTGTCAAGAAAATTGCTGAACAACAGACAACGTCAGAGGCGTCTTACCTGGGCTAAGGAGAAGAGGAATTGGATTGTTGCCCAGTGCTCCAAAGTCTCTTTTCAGACGAGAGCAAGTTTTGTATTTCATTTGGAAAACCAAGGTCCTAGAGTCTGGAGGAAGGGTGGACAAGCGTATAGCCCAAGTTGCTTGAAGTCCAGTGTTAAGCTTCCACTGTCTGTGATGATTTGGGGTGTAATTTCATCTGCTGGTGTTGGTCCATTGTGTTTTTTGAAAACCAAAGTCACTGTACCCGTTTACCAAGAAAATTTGGAGCACTTCATGTTTCCTTCTGCTGACCAGCTTTTTTGAAGATGCTGATTAATTTTCCAGCAGGATTTGGCACCTGCCCACACTGCCAAAACAACAAAAAGTTGGTTAAATGACCATGGTGTTGGTGTGCTTGAAAGTTGGTGTGCCACTGTCAAAGAAACCTGGGCTTCCATACCACCTCAGCAGTGCCACAAACTGATCACCTCAATGCCATGCCGAATTAAGGCAGTAATTAAAGCGAAAGGAGCCCCTACCAAGTATTGAGTACATGTACAGTAAATGAACTTACTTTCCAGAAGGCCAACAATTCACTAAAAATGAATTGAAATCATCACAAAAAAAAAAGACTTAAACTACTTCAGTCTGTGTGAAATTAATTTCTTTAATACACAGGTTTCACTATTTGAGTTGAATTACTGAAATAAATGAACTTTTCCACAACATTCAAATTTATTGAGATACACCTGTATATATATAGAGAGAGAGAGAGGGAGAGAGAGAGAGAGAGAGAGAGAGAGAGAGAGAGTTTATGTGTGTGCAGGAATGTTTTTCCCTTTGTTTTTTATTTGCTATGCATACTCCTACATTACCTACTCTCCTCAATTTTCCTCCTCCTCCCATCCTTTGAAAGTCAAGTGGCATTTCCATTTTCAAATTGCTTCCTACTCCTTTGTGAATAGAATCGAATTACTCTGAAAAGCCCTGATTGATTCTTTCTGAACACAATAGTTTTCATCGTTTAAGCCCATAGCAACTGCTCACTTTCTCTTATATTGCCTATTGAGCCAGACCTGAGTCCTGCTGTTGGTCATTATAGTGGATTCTGAATGGGTGACTGGTTACATTTTTTTTTTAAATCACAGGGACAAGTAACGGATTGGTGGGAGTTTGGGCATAAATGAGAAGACATTTTAGGGGTCAAGAGTTCGCTCTTTCTACTTTAATATAGTTTATTCATGCTTCTGTTAATTCAACAGAGTTGCAGTTTTTATTTGGCTCCGGCGTGTGCAGTGAAAAGCCGCTTCTTTAATAGAGCTGTGGAGAACTTGTCTGGATCCAGCCCATTGCATATTCTAATTTGCAAGGCGCCATATTGATCATCCACCACCCCAGAGAGAGAAAGCAAGGGAGGGAGATAGTATCTTGCTCGCAGTGTAGGCTTTTGAATGTGACGCATACCTCAGAGGCTTTTTGAGTTTTGACCTCCATGCACTGAGTAATCACTTGAGTGGGCTTTGTAGTGCAGCCATCTTTAGTGTAGCCTGGAGCTTCAGCCCACCCATGTCCACAACGCCTCTCTCTCGCCCCGGCATGTGTACAGAGCGTACCCAGGGTCATCGCGACCGTGGCCGTGTAGGGTGATGCTTTAATCAGTTTTATGGTTGATGTATCATACAGTT
This sequence comes from Carassius auratus, assembly GCF_003368295.1. Classification (NCBI taxonomy): domain Eukaryota; kingdom Metazoa; phylum Chordata; class Actinopteri; order Cypriniformes; family Cyprinidae; genus Carassius; species Carassius auratus. Next base: position 11,232,820 of record NC_039288.1, on the reverse strand, counting down.
CGAAAATAAATAACCTAATCTTGCGTTGCTTTCCTACTTTGCTTTTGAAAGAGATGAGTGTGTGTGTGTGTGTGTGTGTGTGTGCATGTACTAGCCCTGCCAGGGTGCTGCAAGGCAGACAGGCAGCCTAATGGCTTGGAGCATATATATTTAATAGGAGTGGTGGAAGGCTGTAGAGAGTGTGTGGTTTATGGATCTGCTCCTGGTAACAAACCCACTGCTGTCAGAGCGGAAACCAGGGGAAGGGAGAGATATGGAAGAGGCCCGGTCCCCACTGCGACCCTGCCGGACCAGGTCCACATAGACCGCTGTGAGGCAGGAAGGGGGACCAAGCTGTTTTCCTGTTCCAGAGGGTCTAGTTTGGCACCGAGGAGGCTGGTTAAGAAATGACAGGCCGCATGCCAGTGGACTTGGGGGGGCGAACGGATTCATTGTGACACAGTGTGGCCTTGACACTCTATCAGTTTAAAAAGGAAACACCTTTTGTCATGTTAGCAGCAGGTTTGTGGGCAGATTTTGGACTTTGGCCACTTAGAGATGCCCAATTTGTAAAGCTTGTTAAAGGTTTACCCCAAATTAACAATTTTATATATATACTTTTTTTTTGGGGGGGGGGTGATCAGTTTGAATAAATGTTTAAATATAAACATCAATTTTGATACCTGCCACATACATGGAAGAGTATGTATGTTGCTTATAACAAAATGTATGTGTACATTTTAAGATTTCATGAAAAATTTGACAAAAAAAAAAATACTAAAATATATATATATATATAATTTATTATTTTATATATATATATATATATATATATATATATATATATATATATATATATATATATATATATATATATATATATGATATTTAAAATATATATTATTGAAAAATATATTTTAAATATGTATATATTTTATATTACATTTAATTCATATATTTTATGTTATAATATATAATTTCGTTTATAATTAAGAATTTCAATAATTTCAGAAGTGAAGTAAGAAATCTGAAAAAAACACTAAAACTATAAATGACTGCCAAAACAAACAAAAAAAATATTCTAAAAAAAAATATATATATATATATATATATAATTTTAAATTAAATATAAATATTAATTTATAAAAAAATGCATTTAGATATTTTATTATAATGTAATATTATTTTACTTATAATTAAAAAATCCAACAATTTCTGAAGTGTGAAGGCTCTTTTACAAAGAAGATCAGTGGGGTCACTGTTGTTTGGAAATGGAACACTGTATGTATTCATAATTGTGTTCTGCTGAAGAAAGAAATATAAGATAAGTTGTTGACAGAATTTTTTGATGAACTATCCCTTCAAGGAGGATGAAACTATTTTACCTTTTCAACATCTTGCAATCACAGGAATGCTCTTCGAGGTTGCAGATTGATGATTTTATACCTAGCGAAACGCCCCCAATAATGTTGTTGGAATGCAATTGGACTGAATGGGTGACAGACGCTGGGTTTTAGTGGGCTAAGACATGGTAGAGGGGGGCAACAGCTCATCACCATGGTTACACCAGTTATCTTGCAGAGCCTCCTGTGAAATGGGCTGGAGCTCAGAAGTTTTTTTATTTATTTTTTATTTGCCACATCATAAAACTAAAGTCCATTTTCCACCTCAGGAACCTTAAGGGCTGACAAATATTATTGGGAAGAAGTGACAAAGGTGGAAACGGCAAAAGGAAGGCTTTTTTTTCTTTCATTTGTTTTATGGGTGGCACTCATCTTAGTGTGTGGAATGGGAGGTGGCTTCATCCGACTATGACTGAGACATGGGAGAGAAAAAGTAGGTTTTATACACATGCAACAAGCCATTCTGAAAATCTGTTACCTTTTCATGCTTTGTGCAATTCCAAACTACAACGTGAGCACGCAGTATGGACTGAGCATCTGGTGCTCAGCCAGCAAAGCCATGGATGAGAGACTGAATGTCTGAAGACTTCTTGCATTGAAGGTTCACTTATTTACATTACATTTGCATTTAATCATTTAGTAGACGCTTTTATCCAAAACGCCTTACAAATTAGGAAAAGCACAAGCAATTTATCATCCGGCACCCAACAATATTAGCAGTACAGAAATAGTGTGTTTCAAAATTAAAGCAGAGCATTACAAGATAGAGCAGAAGTATAATTACACAAAAGTAGCTTGTGGTGGTAGCTTACAGGGGAGGTTTGAAGCTCATTCCACTATAAAGATGACTCACTCAGTTTTTCTATTCCAAATTGTAGGGAGCTGCTTCATTTTTAGTGTGAATTGACTTGAAGCCTGTTCAAAAAGGTTTGCGGCGCTGTTTTAGTTAAGTTCAGTACTGTTATTCTGTGTTCTTATGTACTTAGTTTTTTATTCTATGGCAACATCCCATCTTTCATGTACAATACAATCCCAGAATGCGTTACGTCTCCAAGAAGGTGTAGACAAATGTTACATATAATTACTTAAAATCTGACATTCAAATTAAACTATACTCAAAATTTAAATTATTAAAAAATTATAACATTTAGATTGTTATTTTCAATTATTCTAAAATGATTGATTAAATAATTATTTATAAATAAAATAATTATTATCATTCATAATTAATAATAATAATTATGTTAATAATAGTGACATTTGCACATTTTAAATAGTAATAAATACTGTACTATATTAAAAATGTACTATACCCACTATTTGTGTCTTCTGAGTATAACCATATAATACTAGAAATGACCAATTTTAATAGTATAATAATAATTTTAATATTTTAATATTAGTATTTGCATATTTTATTCATGTTAATAATTAAAACATTCTTTTCTGCCTACTGTTTGTTTGTTCTATGTACATTTATGCTTAACATATTGTCACCTGCTACGTGCAGAGTGCAATTTTTATTTTTACACATGGTTCCTGCCTATGCAGAGTATCCATACTGATCATTTATTTGGTTAGGACACTGCCGTAGCAGAGCTATTTTAAATAGGCTTAATTTTGAAGCACACCAGCAAGAAGCACATGCCAGGACATACCTGTCTGAGTGTTGATCAGTTCTTTATGTGGGACGTTACATAACACACTGCAGCCTTTACTGACCATGTATGCGGGCACATCAGCTCCATCTGTGGGTAATGTTCAGATATGACAGCACAGTAAGAGACATAAGCAGGTGTGGATGTTTGTGTGTGTTTGTCCGCATACATGGGGGTCGAGAAAATATATAGGAGTGCAGTCTGCGAGGAGACTGGACGAAAATGATTCATTCCCAGAAGCTGTCATTGGAGCCACTGGATTTAGTTAAGTAATAAGTGCAAAATGTTCTCTTTTGAATAATTGATACTTCCCTCACTGAATTTTCTCCCACTCAGCCATTCGTTTGCTCACATATATCCTGCTGATTAAGAAGTATATCTTACAGGAACAGAGAAGGTGAGCATGTGTGTTTTTGTGTGTGTGCATACAGGCACATGTACTGTATGCATCTAATGGTGTGTGCGCATGCATAATACATGAGGGACATCAAAACAAAGATAAAAATCATATATATATTATCTATCTATCAGTCTATCTATCTATCTATTCTATCTATATATATATATATATATATATATATATATATATATATATATGTATGTATGTATATAATGTATATAAAAGTAAAACTGGTATTTGAACCTGTGATAAATATAACAGTCTGCACAACCAAAGCAGGAAAAATAAGACTAATTAGAAACAATGATTTTAAGTAGTTCATCTATATTTAAGTAGCTAAAACAATATAACAAAAAATACAACCTTTCCAAGTTAAAATAAAAACATGGATTTTTAAGATAAAGATTCAGAGTCACTTTTTTATATAATTCATAAATATTTCAGTAGTGCAAGTATGCAGATTCACACGCGAAACCCTTCAAAAAACAAAAGCTGGCGACTGTGTTTGGCTTCATATTTTAACTGCGTTGGGTTGTCAGTTTTAGAGTTGACATGACATGAATGATTCTTTCATCAGCTGCCCAGTCAGCTGTGTGTGTGTGTTGTCAAACACACATACACATCAACTCCTGAATATTTCCCACCAATTCGATTAGAATCAGCTTTTGTTTATTTTTTTGCTTTTATGTCTTTAATCTTTTTTCATAGGATCAGCACTATTGTACTCCCACCTTCAAACCCTGTGCTCCGTCCTTTGCTTCTTGTCATGAGAGAGAGAGAGAGAGAAAGAAAGAGAGAGAGAGTGAGAAAGAGAAAGAAAGAAAGAAATTAAAAGAAAGAAAGAAACTAATCAGTCTTGACACTGCTGTTTTGCATGCAATTTAAGAGTGAGTCAATAGTGAAAAGACACCATAGATTTCAGGTGAGTCCTTATTAGCGGGCAGAATTGTGCCTGTAAAAGCTCAGTGGACAGTAAAGCTGCTGAGATTTGGTACATTATTAATGCTGATTTTTCAGTTGTAATACGTTTTCATTCAACATTAGTTCAACAGAGCCATCAATCACACTGAAAATATAATTTCTCGAGCTGTCATGGATTAATTGTATCTGTTCAATGGCTGACATGATTTATTTAGTGCCTTCTCCTTTTGTACCATTAAAATTGCTGACATCTTTTAATCAACCATTAATTCTTCATTTTCCTGAAAAAGTACTGTATCTGAGGTATATGTATTTTTATATGCAATATAAGTGATATATTAAATATCTTCAGTGAATATTTAACACTAAATCATTTCTCAGTCAGCTGATGGATGGTGCTTTAAAAGAAAAAGAAAAAAACTTTTTTTTTTTTCTATTTCGTGAACTTTACTGAGTAAGACCAATGCTAATGTCCACCCCATGGTGTCATTTAGAAATGATTCGGTTTATAAGAATTCACTTAAATAGATTTTTTTTTTTTTTATTGGAGAATGTGAAAACATTTTATGAGAACTTTATAAAAACATTATAGAAGGGAAAGGAAATTATTAATTTACAGAGATGCATGAGATACGTAAAATATCTTTTTGTAAATCAATATTTTATTTTCCTTTCTATACTGTTTTCTTGTGTCATAGCATTTCTTGACAGATAAATATTATATATACATCCCAATAATGATGTTTTCATATTAATCATAGATGTCCATACATTTAGATTTCCATTAATGTCTGCTTTTTGAACTCCATATTATCAAATACATTTAACTTAAAGTATGATTTTTCAAGAACAGAACAATTTCCAACTGTGTATTTAGTTTAGAGACAAATAATGTACAAAAAAGAATATCCCATTCTTAAAGTAACAAGCAAAATATTTTTTGTGTTGATAGAGATATTTGTCCAGTATGGTTTATCCTGCTTGCTTACCTTTACACTTTTCCATCTCTCAGAGCACATATGTTTCGTAAAGCCATTCTTGTGTTTGTCGGAGAAGTTTGTGTGAACTTTTGAAGGTTAATCGTGGCTGTGTATTTAGCTTGTGGTGTGTACAAAACGGCCCATTGATCTTGTTGATTTTTTGCTTATGAAAGGCCCGTCAAATCCATCTGTCTCCGCTCATCGATAGTCTCTGGCAGCAGGGATGTATTTAGCAATGTCTGAAAATGAGGTATTTGTGCCTGCGTGCACTTCTTTCCACCCTGCTCTTCCTGTTTCAGCACTTTTGTACCACCAGAGGACAACTGGTCAAATTAGCGCTAATTAGCTTTTAGCTTAGCTCCTAAGTACAGAGACGTGATGCTTTGCCAAGTTATCATCATGCGGCGTTCTTAATAAGGTTATTAATAAAGCGTAAAAACAGGATTTGGGACCAAACTTGTCATCATATGTCAGTTTCAAAGGTGAGGGTGTTCTAAGGTCAATTGATGCTGGTACCATTGCTATAAATAGCGGAAAAGCGCTAGTTCACAGCTATAGGCTCTGGAGCTGTTTCTTACCTGCTGGTGACAGGGCTCAGGAGGAAGGGGAAATGGGGCCAGTGTTTTACCTCCCCACCAATCCCAACAACCCCCCCCCCCCCATCACTCGCTCCACTGCGGGCATTGGTATGGACCGCATGACTTTTCCCCATAATGAAATATTCACAGGTCACTGCTTCCCTGAGAAATGATGGGGATCAGTCAATTGCTTTTCAGCCAGTAATTTTCTCCTCCTTCAGAGCCCCTCTCACCATGTTGACAGTCATTAGTGGCAGAGGAAGGCTGGATCGAACCACAAGCGCTGCACTTTCTACTGACAGCAGCTAGCGTTTAGAGTCTGTCTCAGCCGTTCCCCCTCGCTGTCTCTCTTCCCTCGCTCGTTTCCATTTTGTACCTTCTCAATTACCCTTTTCCTTATTTATCACCATGATTTCCCTGTGCATCCTTCAGAATCTCTTTGAAAAGTGTCTCTCCGAGGACGTTGGACATCATTAACATATGTAAGCTGGGTTTAATTCATGTAGTCTCCGCTGTCTCTTCTGCTGGCTCTTGTTTCAATCTGTTCAAAAATTCAGAGCGGCTATAGATTTAGCACAAGATGGAATAGCTAATGATGGCGAAAGAGGCTCTTCCCAGCATCTATGCAAATGCAGCCGTAACCTTCTCATCACTTTTACGATGTAATGAGATAGCGGAAGATGAATTTTCATCTCTGCTTATATTTGGCAAGTCTCGTCTTAAATCTGTAATTTGTTACATCCTGACTTAATTATGAGATTTTGTAACCATCCAGAACCTTCTCTTTTTTTTCGCCCTCCACAGGAAAACTGCAGTGCTCCATCTGCGCTTATGAATCTACGGCTTATTTGTGAGGTTTGTCGCACTAAGTGTCTGATGAAACGAAACTTGTTGGCTTTCGTTATTGTAGTTATCAATCATTTTTTGAAGTCCGCCTCCAAAGCCCCACTCAGATCAGTCCAGCGTCTCTTTATATGGTAAGGTTAGCAAAAAATGACAACAGGGAAAAATTGTAAGGGGAACAAAGTTTAACAAAGCATATTTTCCTCTTTCATGACTTCGATTGACCTTTAAGGATATGAATATCTGACATGATGAATCGTCCCTAGTGGAGCAACAGGCTATGTTTCTTATTAGCCAGCTGTGGTCAAAGGAGATAGAGACATTCTATAAAGGCATGTGTTACATTCCTTATTAGTGTTCAAAATACAAAAAAAAACACTCTTCGGTGCAATTGCGCCAGCATCAGCAGTCCCGACCCTTGCTGAATTCCCATTAGTGGCTGAGGGAATGATAGACGCCCTCCCTGCTCTCCAGCTCCTCTGCACACTCAATTAAAAGCTGACCTTCAACCCCATGGAGCTGCTGAGATCTGTCCATGTCACATATCCGCATCACAGCACAGATACGGGACAGGTGGGAGAGGGGTACTCATACAGGGTGTGTTTGGCTTCTGTCTCCTCCTTTGTTATCTCTGGGTTCCGAGGGCATTTGCCAACCCTGTCACCCCCTCCTACCTGGAGTATGGAAGGTGCCCGGAGCAGTGTAGTGCTGTTCAGCGGCAGCATCGATAAGAGCTGGCAAGGTCTTGGATCAGGGAATGCTGGGAAACAGACAGCACTAGGTTCTCTCCTCTCGTAGCGAACAGATAAGCGCTCTCCAGAAATCACAATCGGGAGAGAAAAATAATACAATCCTCCCCTGTGCAGCATGGCTCAGTGAGTGTAATCTATATACTCAGCCTGAAAAGAAAACACGGATTTCCCTGGAAGCCCAAACCCTTTCAACTCAGCCGACTCTGATAAGACTGTTGTACCTCAGACTACAACACATTCAATTTGATATCAATAAAAAAATATATAAAAAAACAGCATTTGCAAATCAAAGACACTGTAAGTGTACTTCATTTTTTCTCTCTCCCATCCTTTTGTGCTTATAAAAGATTCATGCTGAACTTAAGATGCAAGTCCAACACAAGTGTGTCAACTTTTGATATTTTCTTTTATAACCAGGGGCTTTAGCAACTTGAAGTGCTTTTCATTCAGAATCTTCGCAGATTGTTTTATTATTGTTTGTGTGTATGTGTGTGTGTTTTATTACTAATTAATTTGTTTTTACTAATTCTTACATTAGCTCTATTGCTAATGCGTTCTCCGCTAGGAATCAATTTATACCTTTTATTCACCACAAAACTGTTCCAAATTCAAAAAAAAAAAAAAAAAAAATATATATATATATATATATATATATATATATATATATATATATATATAATAAAATAAAATAAAAACATGAGCTTATTGAGTTTTAGAAAAATTGCAGAGAACAAGAGAGTTCATTCAAAAATCCATGTTCTGTCATTGTTTACTCACTCTCAAGTCTTGAATCTGTATGGCATCTGTTCTGGTAACCACAAAGATATGATAAAGAATATGTTTTTGCTCCTATGTTAGTCAGTGGTGTCTAAAAGATTTGACCTCATCAATTTTCATTTCTGGAAAAAAAAAAATAATAATAATTATAATAATTGTGAAATAAATGTTTAGAATGACATGAAGGTGAGAAAATAATTTCTGGGTGAAAAATCCTTTTAAGTGAAAGTCATACATGTCATCTGTATTTTTTATATACAGATGCAGTGTTCTGCTACTTGCCCGTTTGTCATGCTTGCACAAAATAGACATCAATTAGTAGTGGTAGTTGTTTGTGTGTATCATAGAGAGAGTATAGATACAGATACTCATGCAGGTGCTTTCTGTCTTTGAACACTTCAGTGGGTTTTTTCACAGCTGTCTATTGGGAATTTGGATTGCCTTAAGGAAAACAAGATCAGACTAGTAATAAATTGATCTGGGTGAAATCGGGAGGTGGCAGGGGACTTTTAAACCCTGTAATTTGCATCCCTCTTACCTGCAGGCTCTCAGCTTCACTGAGCCATTGATCAGCATGGATTGGTGCAAACCAGACATTGAGTCCAGGTGCCTGGCCGCTTGATCCAATTAAAACATTTAAACTGAAGTGAATCGTTCCTCCCCTTACCTCCAGTCTCCTCAGCTCAACTTTGGTGATTAGTTTAGCTTCGACTTTCTTTTGGCTTCTCTTTTTATCATTGTAGTCTGGCTGTCACTTTGTTTTAGAAAGTGGTGGTGACAGTCACACTGGTGGTTTTGCAGATGTTTTGTGCCGATGGGCTGGTTGTGATGCACATATATAATAATTACAAATTCACTTTCTGTGTTGATACACTTACAATTGGGTACAGCAAATACTCCCCACCATAAATGACACAAATTCAATGAAATATAGCAATGTAGCCGGCATATTCCACAAATTCAGTATAGTTTGATGACCCATGGTTTTTTTGAAGCATTGAAGGTACAAATCACATATTTAGTTTTAAGATAAACTTAGCCTAGCTTGAAAGGCATCTTGTTTTTAAGCATGTGTATATTTGTTTCCCTCCTTTAATCATGCAGCAATATCATAAAATATCAGTTTACTGTTGAATAAATGTCATTTCTAGTAATTAGTAATTTTTAACAAATTATTAACAAAGTAGAGAGAGAGAGAGAATGTATATAATTTATATACAAAAATGTGTTTAGTTAAACCTTATTGCTTTATTACTTTAGAGTTTCAGGGCTATAAAAATTGAAAAACTCATTGAAAAATAATAATAATCGAACAGCTCAGTATTCTCATATAATATTTGGTTTGAACTCCTGAGGTTAGCGATCATCATTTTCTGAAGGTTAAACATCTTTCGCCAAGCATTTGTTGATAAAATATATATATATATATTATTATTATACATGGAGCTATCTTTGCCAACTGTCTTAGCCATAAAAAATTTAAGACTAGTATTCAAATAAAATGATGGATATACTTGTCAGTTGTCACTGTATACGGACATAACTTTGACTGGAAAAATAAATGATGGTTTAGGTACCAATGATTGCAGACACTCTGTCACTGCTTCTGCATCTTTTTCTCTTTCTCTCTCTCTCTCACACACACACACTATCCCTCCAGCGGTAGAGGAAAGAGTCAGCTTTGGGCCGTCTGAGCCTGGAAGCCTATGAATAATGCACCATTGTTATCATGCTGCAGCCGGTTCCCTTTTACAATGAAACGGTCTTAAAGCATGAAAGATTTACCAGCTTGTCTCCATTAAAGAGGTGGCCACGGCCCTGCCAGTGACTCTCCACGCTCGGGAATCACCTTTAATAAGGACCGGGGGCCAGAGAGAGTGTGCTAGAAGAAACAGGTAAAAGATCAGGAGCGCACATACAGACAGACTGGAGAGGGAAGGGAGATTTTGAGAGATAGAGGAAGTAGAAGCAGTATTCACCAATGAGTGCATTCTTCATTACAGCTTTAGAACATGAAATACACGTGGGAAGAAACTCCAATAGATTTTTTTTTTTTTTTTTTTTTTTTAGATAAAACATCACACACATCTTATAGTCTCACATGACCAAACTCTACTGGGGCCATCCGATGTTAAAATGAAGACAAAACTTCACTGAGATATATAGATGATAGTAGGAAAACAACTCTGCTGAAAACGATATGGGGAGAAATATGGAAGAAATGACGGCTCACGCAGAGAAAACTTTACACCTAGCGGAGTTCTTGAGGGAAAGTCTAGCCAAGGGGTTTCTACAGAAATTAAGGTAATAAATAAATGTATTCATTGTGCTAATATATTAACATGGGGGTTTGTAAAGCATGTTTTGCAGCTAAAGTTCAATAACCGATATCAAGCTTCAGAAGTCAGCCTTGTAGGAAAGATCAGCATGGCTGGTCATATCATAACATCATCATTATATTATATTATATTATATTATATTATATTATATTATATTATATTATATTATATTATATTATATTATATTATATTATATTATATTATATTATATTATATTATATTATATTGATTAAAATAATTACATTTTATATCATTATTATCTCATTTTTTATATATATGCACACTCACCTAAAGGATTATTAGGAACACCTGTTCAATTTCTCATTAATGCAATTATCTAATCAACAAATCACATGGCAGTTGCTTCAATGCATTTAGGGCTGTGGTCCTGGTCGAGACAATCTCCTGAACTCCAAACTGAATGTCAGAATGGGAAAGAAAGGTGATTTAAGCAATTTTGAGCGTGGCATGGTTGTTGGTGCCAGACGGGCCGGTCTGAGTATTTCACAATCTGCTCAGCTACTGGGATTTTCACACACGACCATTTCTAGGGTTTACAAAGAATGGTGTGAAAAGGGAAAAACATCCAGTATGCGGCAGTCCTGTGGGTGAAAATGCCTTGTTGATGCTAGAGGTCAGAGGTGAATGGGCCGACTGATTCAAGCTGATAGAAGAGCAACTTTGACTGAAATACTCGTTACAACCGAGGTATGCAGCAAAGCATTTGTGAAGCCACAACACACACAACCTTGAGGCGGATGGGCTACAACAGCAGAAGACCCCACCGGGTACCACTCATCTCCACTACAAATAGGAAAAAAGAAGCGACAATTTGCACAAGCTCACAAGCTTTTCTTGGCACACTTTAGGGCCCTTAGTGCCAATTGGGCATCATTTAAATGCCACGGCCTACCTGAGCATTGTTTCTGACCATGTACATCCCTTTATGACCACCATGTACCCATCCTCTGATGGCTACTTCCAGCAGGATAATGCACCATGTCACAAAGCTCGAGTCATTTCAAATTGGTTTCTTGAACATGACAATGAGTTCAATGTACTAAAATGGCCCCCACAGTCACCAGGTCTCAACCCAATAGAGCATCTTTGGGATGTGGTGGAACGGGAGCTTCGTGCCCTGGATGTGCATCCCAAAAATCTCCATCAACTTCAAGATGCTATCCAACCAATATGGGCAAACAATTCTAAAGAATGCTTTCAGCACCTTGTTGAATCAATGGCACGTAGAATTAAGGCAGAAAGGGGGTCAAACACAGTATTAGTGTGGTGTTCCTTATAATCCTTTAGTTGAGTTTATATTAGGGGTGTCCCAGCCTAAGGATTTTCATAGTCTAATCGGAATTTTTCGAATCTTGCCGATATTCAAATGATAGTCGAATCATATGTTTGGGGGCGGGGCAAAATACATTGAGTCAAGTCAGATATTCGACAGCAATAATTACTGATATTATCACATACAAGTGTATTGAACGCCTTGCAGATAGAAATGGTGTAAATAGTGTTTTTAATCATTGGGATTAAACTTATAATTTAATTTGATATACGCTCCATTATTTATACAACATAATGTTAATATTAGGATTTTATCTGCAAAAAGGGCCCGAATGCACATGAACGTATCTGCTCGGCTTTGAATGAACTCATTTTGTGGACGCGTTCTTCACACAGCGTGCAGAAACACGGCAGCTAAACTAATAAAACATTTTTACAGCATTTTATTATAATGCTGTTGTTATTATAATGGTATGTGTATGACAGTCCCAGTCATAGTTATTATTATTCTGCATTGTTGTTTGTCCTGCTCTGCGCACTGAAGAGATAGCCTAATCACTCTAGTAGTACAATGAGATTCTTGATTCAACCAAATGTATATTATATAAGGTAAATAATATATACACAATATATATAAACCGGCTGAAGTGTTTTGAAATCACTTGTACCCTACCTGATTGGAAAAATCGAATCTCTGTCTCTGTCAGTTTTTAGACTTGTTAAAGTTTTAAATCCCTGCCGCCAAGATGCTCCTCTGTCGGTCACAGATTATGGAAAGTAAAACATAAATCTACAGGGGTTTTATTCACGCGCTTAAAAAATTTATTTGAAGCTTCTTTCATATTCTTATTTACAGTTTTATCATAATAGGCTGTATATTAACTTACTGGGAAAACTGGTAGTTCTATGTGAAATCAGACATTTGAGCTCCCCATATTGTCAAAATGGCATAATCATTACACCCAGCGAAAATTCGACTTTGAGATTGGTAGACGAAGCAGGCTCCTCGAATCGTAGCATCAAAAAGTCGCCAATTTGGGGTGACCCCTAATATATATATATATATAATATTGGATAATAGATGCATATAAGAAGAGACACTTTTGTCTGCTTCTTTTGATTGTCTTTGTTTTCAACAGTGTGTTTCAAACCACCTTACCAAGGTAAGCCAGCCTAGCCGAGAATGGAAATTCATGCTGGTCTCAGCTGGTTTTTTCAGCAGGGACTTCCTCAATACTGACAAGCTTATAACTTTCTTTGGTTGTTTTCAGGAGTGCTGAAGTTAATGCGGTTAATAAGCAGCGTAACTGCATCGATGATCATCCTCCACATTACACCTCATCAGCAGCTCCCTGTACGGCTATAAACTGGACGTACGCTTTTTAATCAGATACATATAACTATTAACCATCTCGGTTCAGTGCAGCGGCCTTGTTTGACAGATATCTATCAATGTATTGATCTCCAGCTCCTCTGTTCTCTCTGTTCACAGAGACAAGTGTGTAATCAAGACTTCTCTTTTAAATGGCCATCTGCATGTGATCTCCATCATTTATCAGTTACTGCTCTGTCCATCCACTTAGCTCTCGTTCACACAACTTCTGTACAGTTGTTTTGCTGGAGGAAGTTTTCGAATGGATGATTTAGTTAGTCACACTTTTCATTAAGAAGATGAGATTCATGGACCATTAGGATTGATAGCTTACGCCTCTTTCCTCTGCGTTCTGAAATAAGAGAAAAAATGCAATACAGATAACAAAGACATTTTTAATGTACGTTCGGTAAATGTGCTTTGACTTGTTGCAGTTTCTTTAGTAGAAATCTTTATAATTAGAATCGATAAGCAATTTAATTAGCTTCAGTTGTCCTGTGATACTCATATTTGTTTTCTCTTTCATGGCAGAAAGAGCGAAAGAATGAATGGAGTGAAAGAAAAGAAGGACCAAAAGGAAAGATGTAATTGTGAGACTGTGACAATGTCGCCAAACAACAGAACGTAAGACATCAATGATATAAACAAAGCAACATGATGTAGCGCAGAAATGGACCAGAGATGAGCAGAGAGACGTGGACTCTGAGACGAGAGAGTGAGACAGTGCGCACTGTGGCCTTCGCTGTCTGTGAAGAGTGTGTCAGTGGCTTTGTGATGAGCCCTGATTGGATCCGGCACTGTGTCTGATTTACATATGTTTGCCATTGTTACTGGGGTTAGTGAATATCATGTAGCAGGTCTAGTGGGAGCTGCGACCAGCCCGAGTGAAGTCTCCCCCGGAATTACAAGCAGCTCTGCTTCGCTCGCACCCATTTCATCCGTCCAATACTCTCAAATGCTGATCTCTCCCTATCTGTCTCTCAGCTTCCCGCTGCTGCTTTTCATCTCTCTCTGCTTCAAGAATATCTGTTCTTTATATATACTGTAGGTCTTGTTCTCTGGCTTCTTCTGTCTGGTTTTGTTCTCTCTTGTTTGCCTCTCTATGTGGTCTCTGGTCTGGATCTAGGGGTCTACTGCTCTCTTTCTCAGGGTCAGGTTCCCAGAACCTCTGGTCAATGTTTGTGGAGTGTGTGTGTGTGTGTGTGTGTGTGTGCGTGTGTGTGTGTGCGTGCGTGTGTGTATGTGCGCGCGCGCCAGGGAACATTGGCTGATCGCTACTCAGTCAGCTGTTAAATTAGATTCCTCTGCATGTCCTTTAACACAATGCAGCCGAGACAAGAACTAGTAACACACACACACACACACACTTAAAAGTCTTAAAGACTTAAAAGTACATCATGACCAACCAGAGCATTGAAATCGCAAAACTCATGTACACAGACAATTATAACATTAATAACATTTGGCGAGATATGACCAAACTGTAAAAAAATTATAATAATAACAAAAAAATAACAATACAAATAATAATCATAATAATAGTTCATTATTTAATAGTAAAATGGGGTCTGGGGTCATTAAGCTTTTTATTTATTTATTTATTTTATAATTTATCTTTTTTTATATATTGTTTTTTTTTAATACTTTAATTCAGCAAGGAAGCATTAAACTGATCGGAAGTGATTACAGGTAAAGACATTTCTAATATTATTAAAGAGCCACACAGATGGAAAGATTCTGAAAGCATTTGTTTCCTGCAAGTTGTGCAATACTGTTCCTGAACACGGACTCATTTACTTCAACAGTTCAGTCAACTGATGGCAGAATGATGTGAACTTTGAGACCAGAAGTTCTTATTACACCATGCCCTGCCATTGATACCAGTTTAGTGTTCTAGGACAGTTCATCCCCTGTGGTGAAGCACACACCATCTCATGTTCTGAGACCATCAGATCCGCTTCACGTAAGGGAGTATTCTGCCTGCAGATCTCTGTCTTTTTCATTGCGAGCGATTTCTTGTGCAGCATAATGACTGATATCGCTGAGGTGAGCTGAAGACAGCTTGGGGCATCATGTTGAATCCCATGTCGGTACAGATGATGTTTTCGTCTCTTGTTCTACAGTTCAGTTACACAGTTACTCAAACACTGCGGCGATGAGCACTGTAAGAAATTTAAATCAGACAGAGGAACAAATACAGGCTTGCAGCAAGTTATGATTATAGCATGGCCACGCTGGGTTTTCAGCAGGAGAATGTAATTTCATTAAGGTATAATGCCTAAAATGCGATTCACTTAGTTAATTATGAGCCATACTATGATTATGTGTGCACAAATAAGCCTTTGTGCATGAGTGGGTCTCTAAACTATTTTTTTTATGATGATTTGAACAGATTTTCCTCTTAAATCGGCACAGAAAATGTGTAAGGACTGCAGATTTTGTCTGGGACTGTATGAGCAATAATTTCACTTCAGAAGTGATGTATGCCGATGTCATTCATTGAAGCAGTTTCTTCTCTTTCACTAACACAACACTCCACAGGGGTAACAGACAGCCTAATGGTCCCTGAATAAAATAATATTCCTGCTGACAGGGCATAGGACAGCCCTAATTAATAAAAGTTATTAAAAACTGTTGTCAAGGGAAAAAACGAATTAGAGCGTTCTCGGGTAGGGACTGGGAATAGGAGGTCAGACGGAGGAAGAAAGAACAAGAAAGACAGACAAAGCTGCATCTAGACTAGCTGGATATGGAGTGCAGCCACTTGTTTGCATGTGTTTACATCCAAAAATTATAACCATGTCAAGATGAACGATACAGACATGCTGATGAGCCTCACGTTTTCATTTCTCCCCCCTTTTTCCGTTTTTGTCCATGTTCCAATTTAACCTTCATGTTCTGTTGGAATTTATTTTTGGTGCCCCAAATGATATACATGAAATAAAATAAGAATATGAAATAATGATATCAAATTTTAGATTTGCTTCTTGTTTCCTTTTTAGAGATTGTTTCCTCTTACCAAATCAGAACTCAGTAGACAGATCTTATTAAAGGGATAGTTCACCCTCCATTTGTTCCAAACCTGTATGAGTTTCTTTCTTCTGCTGTACACAGAAGATGTTTTTAAGAATGTTGGTATTGACCATTGACTTCCATTGTATTTTTCCTATACTATGGAAGTCAGTGGCTACCGTCAACTTGAACTATCCTTTTATCCTTCTTTCTGAAAACCCAAACAGGAGTAATATCATTTTAAAAATCTATTTTTGTAGAGAACCTTTGAAATGTCATTTCAAGTTGAAATTTTGCAAGATTTGGCCAAGTCATTAGCCTGGGCTGCATTTCCAAAAAGCATCTTGCATTGCTTTTGAGAAACACAACCCTGATAGTTCAATGTTAAGCTTCTTAGGCTTCAAACAGAACATGAAGGTTACAGCTCCAGTAGTAAATTTTTTAAATTATAAATGACTTTCTGGCTTGCTTAGTTGGGGTCACTTCATCTACAGTGATATCGTAGACTTGATTGCAAATAAATACACAGACACTATTTAACTGAGCAGAGATGACATCACTGAATTCAATGATGAACTGCCTTTAACTGTCATTTTGCATTACTGACATACTGTTTTCCTAATGAATGTTGTTCAGTTGCTTTGACGCAATGTATTTTGTTTAAAGCGCTATAGAAATAAAGGTGACTTGACTTGACAGCTAACGTCACTAGGATGTCATCACTAAACCTAAGGTAACACTCTCTGTTCCTTCTCTCTAGGTTTTGTCATGAATTCCTGAAAGTGTATTATTGACTTGCACTAGGCAGCTTTTGTGTTTTGTGTTTTATTAGAGATGTGAAGAACAAATTTTCAAGTCTTTTAAATGAGTTTGTTTCTCATTCCATGCCGTGGGCGCAGGGAGTGATCGACCCCGAGAGTCTATGATTAGAGCAAGCTTAAAAAATTTCAAACGACCGAATGGAAAAGGAGAAAGCAGAGAGAAATGAAATTGGTGTGATTTGTCTAATTAAAATGGATCCTACTAGACCGCCAATATGTTTGTTTACTGACTAAATGTCTGCTGCGTTTTGGGAAAATCATCCCTAGTGTCTCCCTCCGTCTGAAGTCTGGAGTAAACCATCAATATTAACCATAACAAAAGAGGATGTGCCTCCTGTTTACAATGTCCGTACTAATCACAGTGTATGTGTGTATGTTATCCCACACACTTTTGTATATTAGAACTACAACAATATGGATAAAATGAAGTGTTTCTAATCTTTTTAAACCTACAGGAAAACCTGATGTTAATACAGAACCGTCATGTACTTCTTTTGATTTAATATCCCAGATTTTTTGCTTTTATTGGAGTTCAAAGAATATAAAAGCAGCTTATTAATATATTACTATCCACACTAGCTCCGAGGGAGGAATATATGAGAAGTAGTTGTTTACTCCTTTTGAAGTGCCCCCCTCCCTGTATTAGTCTTTGACTGGGAGCTTTAGGGGGCATAGAGACATGTGCTCAGGTCCTGCGGGTGCAATGCTACGTCCTTACTGTTTGATATAGAGAGGCAATGCTGTCTTTAATGTTGAATGTCTGCATTTCTAAGATGTTCTCCTGTGCACATCACCACAGGGTTTTACAGAGAGAAATCTATAGGAACGTGGTGCATGTGTGGTTTAGTGTGCATGCATGTGTGAGTTGT
This sequence comes from Carassius auratus, assembly GCF_003368295.1. Lineage (NCBI taxonomy): Eukaryota > Metazoa > Chordata > Actinopteri > Cypriniformes > Cyprinidae > Carassius > Carassius auratus. The sequence continues at coordinate 11,214,823 of NC_039288.1, read as the reverse complement.
TGGTTCTCTGTGTGATAATGTCCGTCCCTCATCATTTTTGTCCTAACCAACCACAACAAGATATTTTGTGACATATATGACATTACTCCTGTTTCACACAACTGAATGGTAAGCATTGACTGTATGCGAACAGTATTTGTGTCTGTGAATGTATCATTCTGTCTCTGTCTGTCTGTCTATTCCTCATAATGAATTTTTTTGGAACATACTGTATCTAAAAAAAAATTGGTATATAATCAAAATAAATATACTGCAACATATTTTATTCTGTATTTTTGTATTGTTTTCAAGTGAAAGTATAAACATCATTAAAACAATATAAAAATACAGTTCTTGAAGCAAAATTTCAGTTTTGTTTGGCATTTCAGGGTTAAATTAATGCTGTTTTTCTTACCTCATTGGCAAAATTTTGTTGTTTTATTAACCATAAATCTCATTCAGTTTGGTTAGATTAATAGTTGAAACAAGACAAAAACTATTTGCCAATGAGAGGAGTAAAATAAACTTTAAAAAAGTTTTAGAAAAGCAAGTCCTAATATCTTCAACAATTTTCTTTCTCTAATAAATTAGTTGTTTTAATAAAGTTTATATAGTTTTGCTATATTTTTAGCAATTGCACTTTCCTCTGGTACACATAATTAGGGCCGGGTTTACCGATAACGATTGATCTTAGAGGTTAAGAGCGTTTTCCACAAGTAATTTTACTACCGTTCGTTATTGTTTCACGTGCGTTTCCCAAAAATGCACTTAACACAGTTGCACGTAGCTGTGCTTTAAGTGCTACTGAGGAGTCGCTATCCATTTGTCAAGTGCTGAAATGTCATCTTTTAGAATGGCCTTTTAATTGTAGTAAATGATCGTTTATTGACGTTAACCTAATGCTGCGTTCCAGACAGACAACTTGGATATAATAACTATAATACAATACAATATTATATTATAGTCTATAATATTATACTTTACATAATAATATATAATATACTTTATATTCTGTTAGGTAAAAAATGTTCGCCTGAATGAATGAAGAATGAAGGCTTTACGATTACTCCAGAGCACTTGTAGATCTATGATGATTTTCAAGTGTTACTTAAGTTACGATGCTTTTGGGAAACAGACCGTAATATTAAGATCAGTCGTACGAGTGTTTTTACAAACTTCTTAGGTTTACGATGCTTTTGGGAAACTCAGCCCAGGTCAGTGTTAGTCAACTCTGACAGATACAGTTACATAAATAAACAGTTCTCACTCTCCAAACTTACCAGAAGCTTCTCCTCTGTGCCTGCTCTTCCCTAGGATGCAGCAGACCTTTGGGCTTCTGTTGATCCCTAGTCCCGTCTGCCATTTTTGCATGGGAAATCTCTCACACATCAGACAATGCTGTCACCACAGAGGATTTTATCATCTGGAAAAAACAATAGCATTCCTACGCTGCTGTGCTCACCATTTTAAAACACACTCAGAGGCCGCTGCTCACTCACAGCGCTAAATTTCACCCTTCAAACCTGCTTTATGTCATGGTGTTGCAACTAGGTGAGACAGACACACCACAGCAGCTCTCATTTTTATGCTTGAGTTCACACGCACTCAATAAGGAGTGCTAGTGGGAGTGTGTGCATCTGTGTGTGTGTTTGACTGTGTAGTAGAAAAGAGAATGAATACATTGGCATAATGGCTAGAAGGGGGAAATTGACCCTATGACTCCTAGATTAAAATAGATTTCGTCTGTGGATAAGAGGGGGATCCTAGCAATACCAAAACAAACACGCACACAGTAACAAGAGCTTTCACAAGGTCTGTTCCCAAAACATTCAGGGGCACCGGGCAGGACCTGTGCTTGGCCGACATGAGAGAAGTAGCAGCCTAGCCTTGGAAATTATTTCCTAAGTACGCTTGGGAGGGGCTTTTCAATCCACTTTGCACCAGGAGAGTGCTTCTCCGTAATCAGACTGGAGGGGTGGCACGATGCTTGCGGCAATGGAAGCGCTCCACTGAGATCAGATCGATACTGGCTGGCCCAGACCAGCCCAAATTCACCCTTCACTCAATTTCAATTTCAAAATACTTTATTGGGATGATTGTTTTACATACAATATTGCCAAAGCATCAATACATCAAAGAGGTGGCTGTAAGGGTAATAGAAATAACATATATATTATTATTTTACTATTATGTATTATTTTTTGCCTCATTGGCAAATTGTTGTTGTTGTTATACTATAAATCTCATTCAGTTTTGTTAGATTAATACTTAAAACAAGAAAAAAAAAACTCTTTACCAATTAGATAAGGAAAATAATTTTTAGAAGGCAAATTTTTTTTTCCCTAATAAATTTAATACATTTTAGATAGTTTTCTTGAGCACTGAAGAAAAGACAAGAAACCTGCGAAGCTACAGTATTGTGCAAAGTTTTAGGCACTTAAAATGCTGTAAAGTGAGGATACCTCAAAAATAATGCCAAAAATAGAATTTATTAATTAACTTCTATTTACTAAATTAAATCAACATTTGGTGTGACCACACTGTGTGTTAAAAAAAAAAAGCTTTTGTCCTAGGTGCACTTGCGCATTATTTTTCAGGTAGCTCTGCAGGTAGGTTTCTTGAAGTGTCTTAAAGACATTGCCACAGTTCTTCTAAATTTAGTCTGTCTCAGTTTGTTCTGTTTCTTCATTTTATTCCAGACAGACTGATGTCTGTATGGAGCACTGGCTGCTGTCAAACTGATATTTACTTCTGACACATTATAGCAAAGATAGAAATAACTGACTTAAAACCACTTTTTGTTGGTGAAAATACTAGTGGCCTAAGACTTTTGCACAGCACTGTGTGTTATATATATATATATATGTATGAGTTTTATACTGCCTGTATCAAACATAAGTAAAAAGAAAGATGTTGTTGTTGTTTTTCTTTTTGTTTGTTTGTTTTTTCCCCATTAATATGACATTAATAACTTTTGTGTGTGTGTGTGTGTGTGTGTGGCAGTCGATTCATATGAAAATGTCCTGTTTTGTTCTGTGGTCACATTAGTTATTATATATATTAGTTTTTATTCTTGATGTAGCGGTGTCTTCTATCCTCGCTAGTCTGACAGTCACTTACACGCCTGTCCAACTCACTTGCAAAACATCTCAAACTTTAAGCAGAGCTCTGAGCATCCATGATTTGCTCCACCGAGGATTTTTATTCCTTCCCATGTTTGTGTCGAGCTTTCACAAGCATTTACCAACAGCGTTGATCAAAAATTGCATAAGGCTTCCCTTTGAAATTGATGAAAGGTCTTGAGTTACTGCCAATCTTGGGCTCCATTTGTCCTACAACCTGTGGAGTGGCTGTTTGTGGTCCCAGTGGTAAGGCTAGGGGTTAAATCCTGGCTTGAATGACTAGGATGCCCCACTCACTCTGTCCATTGGGAAGGAAATAAATTCATTTAGCGTGCATCGGCTGGGGCTCGGAGGCTGGCGGAGGGTGGAGGAATGGGGGTTGGGGGTGGATAATACCATTTAGCTCATCGCAAAAATCATTTACGGGTGCAATTTGATGACAAGGATCGAGGGATGTTTTTAGTGTGGCATGGCTTCAGTCATATTGATGGAGATCTTTCTCTCTTTTTCTTCGGTTCTCTCTCACACTCGCTCTCTCATTTCTGTCTTTCACATTTATAAGCTTTCGGAGTCTCATTCTACAGAACGATGTGGAAAGGGCACTGATTAAATAAAAGCTGTCGCAGTGGAGGGGTGCATTAAATATCAATTTCTGATTTAAGTTTATCAAAAACAAAACCACATAGCCAGTGATTTTTCACCGCTTCATGGCCCTGCATCTTTTTCAGTTCAGTCTCGCCGTCTGCCCATGTAAGATGAAGGATTAATGGTTTGTTTTGGCTTCCCTATATGAAGCCTGTATGTATTTCCTTTGTGGTCTGGCACTTCTCATAACACTAATGGCTATTTTTAAATGATGTCAGGTTTGACTCTATGAACAAGGCTGAGATATGTGAACAGAATTTGTGTTATTCAGTGTATAGGCTTGTTTAGGAATATTAAATGTGTAATAAGATACATAGAGTTCAGATCCCTGATGTTACAGCAAGCTTTTGTTCCCTCTCACCCAGTGCAGCATGGGAGCTGACCGTGGTGCTGACGACTTTTCAGCACTGCTGTCATGTACAGTGGAGTTTGACAAATATTGAATTTAAGTACTGACTCTCAATTTGAATTCACTGAATTGTCAGAAATAGAAATTTACTAAACGGAAAATTTTCTGTAAAGTTGCTTTGCAAGGATTAGTATAATAAAAAGCACTATACAAATAAACTTGATTTAAATTGAACTGGAATTCATATTATTTTAACATGATGATGTCTGTCTGTCTCGTTTCAGTTCAAAAGAAAAAAAGCTTTTATATAATATATTATATTATCTATCTATCTATCTATCTGTCTTCCCTTATAAACTTCAAACCTTAAGGATGTTTAAACTTTTCAAACAAGCTTATCACAGTAACATTCAACATTTATCTTGACAAACTTGGCTGTTACTGGGTGATCTTAAATTCTGCATTGGTAAGTTAAAGTAAATTAAAATGGATCCTATTCCTATTAGCAGGAATTCCATTAGAATTTAAAAGGCTTCTCAACTGAATCAAGTTCTACAGAACTCTTTCAACTGACTTCAGACGTTTCACCACAACTTTTCTTTCTCATCCGTCTCTCTCCTCTCTCCATAACCTAACATCATGTAGTGGTCACTCTCTGACTGCTGCGATGACGGACCGTCCCAGAGATTCAGTTTTACCGCACATTCTCTCGGCGTCTGTGGTGAAGTACAGTACAAGCTCAGGTCATCACTCAAGCTCTCTGTGACCACAGGCGGATCTAATGGGAGCTAATCGGGCGTCAGCTCTCTTAGGTCATATCTGTTTAACCTTGCAGAAAAAAAAACCCTAATGGACATAGAAGCAACAAAAAACAAAGGCCAAGTGGGTTTAGAGACCAAACACCTTCAGCACAGGTGTAAAACGGAGAAAACAAAGCACATTATGTTGTTTGCAGGTGTAAGAGCCTTAAAAAACTAGTTGCCTCATATCCCACCAGATGCAAAGGAAGCTGCTCTCTATCCTTCATCTTATCTTCGAAAAATGTGGCTTACTCTTCCATTTAGTTTGCTGAATATTTCATAGCACAAAGTCAACACACATGGTAATAATAAGGGTGATTTCAAGCAAAAGCCATTTCGGGCAGACTTTATGGGTGTGCGCGCACCTCACCCTGATCCCCCCACCTTGCTTTCTGCCCATATTCCAGTATAGAATGAAGACCATCCCTCCTGTCAGACTTATCTACCGTTTTTCAGGCTGTTGGACAGACCTGACCCCCATTGGTGCTTTGAGATGGGGGGGGGGGGGGGGGTGGCTGCATCAATACTGCTAAATGTTTTAGTGAATTACAATAACCACTCCAGGATAAGGACTGCCTGACTCTTTTTCCTCAGTCTGACTAGGAGAGAGTCAGACACGGCCTGGGTGGTGCAACTTGAGGAGTGAGATGAAAGCAAGAGAAGCAGTGTTAGATGGATGGACATGCAGACTGAAAGAGACAAACTTCCACATCTAATCAATAGAACACCCGCACTTGTCAAAACTTGAGTTCAGCACTTCATGTAACTGAAGTTGCATGTATGGGCTTGTGAGCTTGTGTATCAAACTGTACATGTTTCATCAAAACGGAACTGTACATCGATGCTAAGCACACAGCATGTTGCGTCAGTGTCTCGGTTTGAGCTCCTGGAACTTTGAGACGTGTAAGAAAGTGCAAACAGATAGAAAGAACTGAGAAGTAATAAAATTCCGCCTTTCTTATTTCTCACTCCTTCTCACCCCTCCATGCCTGTCCGTCGTGCGTTCGGCCATGGATGAGTGCGTTTTTCATTTGCATAATGGAGCGGTGACTCTAATTGAGAGGACAGCCTCATTTGTTTGCCAACATGTCAATGGCCAGGCCTCTCATTGTTTCCACTACATTTACATTAATGCATTTCTCTCCACTTCTATTAAACTGCATCCCTCCCCAGCCAAAGCTGCTGCTGGTGCTGCCTAATGCTGCTTAGTCAGTGAAAAAAGGTTAATAACAATCAAGCAGAAATGGGAAAGAAAGGGTCTGAGTTTCCTACGACTCTTCATTGGCCTTCTATAATGGAATTCTGCTGATATTTTCTCTTTTTGTAATTTTATTTATATGCTTTTTAGCCCATATTATAGGACAATTGAGAAAGACAATTTGAGGGAATGGGCTTGGGAAATTACCATAGGATGTACTCAAACATGGGTCCTCAAGCACCAACAACTCTCAAGCACTACGGATTTGTGTATTTTATTAATTTTAATCATTTGATCATAATAATTTTTATAATTTCATTTTTATAAAATAATTTCAAAGAAAGAATACAATTTTTTTGCCATTTCAATTCATTTTAATTCTATTAAATTATAATACAATTCTGCATTTTGTTTGCTTTTTTAATTCATATTCAGTATTATTTAGGAATGTTATCGTCTGTGCAAAAAACCTGCGTGGTTCCAAACAAGAATCATTTGTGTCCAGGGATGCCTGGTGTTTTTTTTTTATTTTATTTTTTTTTAAGCTCATCATATTTTGATTAATTAAGGAGCGGGCACAGTGCAAGAGAGATCCCATTACCCAAAGGTTGGTTAAAGGAGCTGTTATTGCCTCTCTTTGCTGTAACCTCTCAGGAAGGGGTCAAACTCCAAGGTCATAAATTTGTATAAGATTAATATGTTGATATGAGTCCCTCGGGGTAAGCAGCTTTAATATAGCAAGATTCAGAGACGTACAATACACAAACACACATTTACCCCAAAACACACAATTTACTTTGTACTGATGACCCAGTTGCACCTGTGCTTACAGCAGCACTCTGTCATAACACAGACACACACACACAGTACATGCCTGAGAGATTAACCCTTGCACGTCAAGATACTAACACACCATCATTGTGTTCAAATGAGTACTTCCTCTCTCTCATTATCTCACAGCACAGACGCTCCCTAAAATAAGCCATCTGACTATCTGTAGTACTGATTAAACTTTCATGTCCACAAAAACTATTTTAAAGACCCAAATTAAATACCCAAAATTGATGATGATTTTATTATTTTGTGTACTAATAATTTTTAATGACTTTCTGAAAAAGTTAAAATCCCTTCTTCATGTCCTGCCCATACTTCCTGTCTGAACAGGAAATACATCAACTCAGGACACAGAACTGTGCTCATCAAGCAGCTTTGTTCATTGGGCATTTAAGCTACACTTCCACGAACAGTCACCGAGACGGCACAAATGATGACACCAGTCAGAGAAAGAAAGAAAAATAATGCACTCCACATCCTAATGATTGCTGATAAGATTAGAAAACATTGTGTTCTTTAGTGTTTCAAAATGAATGAGAAAGCAACAGAGTAAAGAATCTCATTTGCATCCTCTTCAGTGGAGAGAAATGGATGAGAAGAAAGAAAAAGCACATTAATTTACATGCTGATACACAGAACGAAAGAAAGACACCTCTTCACACAGAGACCTAAATGAGGGGGTAGATACTCATTTAATTCCAGCGTGGAGACAGAGAGCAAGAGAAAGCACATAAGTGAGACAGAATGAGTGAAACAGAGGGAGGTGAATATAAAGGAGAAGATGAGAGAGGCCATGAAAACGGAAGACAGCAACTTCTATTAGAAACCTGTAATTTAAATCAAAGGTTATAATCAAAAATTTATCAGTTAATTGATCTCGCACATGCTGCTTGCCAAGAGAGCAATTTAGAACCCTGTCACTCGGGCTGCAAATCTATCGAGCGCTGCTCTATAAAGTAAGTTTGTTGCCTTGTAATGATCAAGCAGTCCTCTAATGTTCTCTGAGAGCTGATATGATAGGACCCAGACAAAGCCATTCAGCAGCAGGGACCCCACGCATCTCAGATGCTAGGCTACTGTTTTTTTTTTTTGTTTTTTTTTTTGGTAAGACAAAGAAAAATTATGCTTCAGCTTCACTTGAAGGAACAGTTCAGCCACATTTTACAATTCAGTCATTTAGTCACCCTAGTCTTGTTGCAAATAGCTTTTTCTTCTGCTTAACACAAAAGGAGAATTTTGATGAATCTTCTTCATGTATTATTTCTTTCCATGCAGTTACAGTTCATAGCAACCCAATTGTTCCAAAGACCTCCATAAAAGAAGCCCTGTGACTTATTCACTAAGACAGATTTATGTAAAGAACACAGAAATGTTGTTATTCTCAGATAAACTTGTTGAGTGAGCTGAACTTGAGAACAGAATCAATCCAAACCATTTAAAATAACAAATCATTCACAGATCTGATTCTCAGGTTCAACTCACTGATTAAGTGATTCGGTCAGAGAGGCTCTGGAGTTCTGGAGGTCAGAATTATCAGCACAAATTTTCAACACAATCTAGTGTATTTTGAATACAGAGCACAAGTAATTTGGGCTATTTTTATGGTGTCATTTTGCTGGTGTTTGTTTATTTTTTTAGTTTGAAAGATAGACAGCAGCCACTATGAACTATTGCTGTATAAAAATATTTGAATATATATTTTATTGATAACATATATTGGTCCTATTATTAAATGTGAAAAAGTGTATGGGGCGGATTCCTCTCAGAAGCAGGAACAGGGATCCATATCAGTGTTCGGATTTAATCACTATAAGAGCTTTTAATATCTGAGGCTTATCGTGGTATATGATTCAGGTTCAGAGTGTCAGGTGCAGTAGTTGTTCTGCCATTATCATGGAATTAGGTCCCATTCTCTCCTATCATGTGTTATCACAACCCAGGCATACAGCGCTCTTGTGATGATCACTCTTGTCAGGTCTCATTGCATGCATTGTTCCTTGAAGAGCCAGGAAACTTGGATTAGTATGAGATATGTAAGAATTAAACTGATAAAATCTCCCTCCTCCTCTCTTTCCAGGGTAACCAGGAAGCCCCAGCTCCCCCAGAAGCCATGGCTCAGCCGTATGCTCCAGCGCAGTATCCTCCCCCTCCACCTCAGAATGGGTTGCCTGGTGAATACACCCACCCTGGGCAGGACTACACGGGGCCCAGTCCGGTCCCTGAGCACGCCGCAGCCCTCACTATCTACACACCAACACAGACGCACAGCGAGCCACCTGGCACTGACAGCAGCACGCCGTCCCTCACAGGGACTAGCAGTATACCAGTGAGTGCAAATGCAGCATTCAGGCATGAAATATTTATTTTACTTTGTCATACAACTGACAAAATAACAATGTAAACATGTCTTATCTAGTGTAAGGTGTTGATACAAAAAACTGTTATTTCACAAAAACAATCCCACTGAGACAAAAAAATAATAATTATACACACACACACACACACACACACACACATATATATATATATATATATATATATATATAAATGTTAATTACAGTTTTATAAACCATTAGCATGTTGCAAAATGTTAAATTAGTACCCGATGAACAGGACATTTTTATTCATTTTTGAATGACTATACTTTTTACATCTTACTTTTTTTTTTTTTTTTTTTGTCAGAATCGGACTAGAACATCCAATTTATAACATTTCTACTTTCAGACAGACGGAGATAAAGAGAAATTGGGGCTAGGAAATAGAAGAGTTTGGAATGAAAAGAAGCTAGCCCAAGCAAAGATAAAAGCATAGGACAAAATAAGAGAACCTGAGAGAAAAATCATCCTTCTCCATTTAAAGAGTTCTTCTTTCTCACTCCATTTTATCAAGCTTTTTTATCAAGCTTTAATCCATGGCATTCACATGGCTCCATATCTTAAACCCCATGGAGCCATTCACCATGGCTAACAATATCACAAATGTCTCAATGGACCACTAAACGAAAGCTGCCCAAGTGCTCTATCCGAGCATATGACAAGCACATGATGAAATAAAAGAAACTCTAAGAAGAGACGGTGTCCTTAGACACGCTTCCTTGGGTATGTTGTGTCATGTCTGTTTGTGCTATCCTTTCTTGGTTCCTATAGACCTTTGATTAACACATACACTTACACTTGAAGGATAGATGGATGAATCTAAGATGTTATTTTATTTTATCACTTACATTTTATCAGATGTTATATAAAGGGCTGGTTTCAGGGTTTTACATGCATACTTTACAAGACATTTATACTGTGGTCCTTGTAAAATATGAGATTTGATATTTGGCGACTCTCTGTAGTTACTGGAAATGTTGTTGGAAATGTTGACCCAATGTGTCCCAGCTTTGTCTACAAATCTAAGTATCTAAGTAAGCAGCTAAATACAGTATCTAATAGTAATAGTTACTATTCTTGTAACAAGCTACTTTATTTCAAGATATTTAACATTTTGATTATATTTTATGATGCCAATATGAAGACCTTTGCTAATTCACGTCATAGGGAACAAGGGAGTAAAATGAGACAGCCAGTGAAAGGGCATAAGAGAAGGGTGGGAAAGAGATATTAAAAAGCATAAAACTTTTCTGAAGTGCAAAAATAAGTACAAGGTCTTCCTAGCCTTGGGGGGAGGGGGGTGGGATGACGGATGAGAAATGTAATCTTTTTCTCTTTCTGATTGGGATATGTGTAAAGCTCTGAGGTGGTGTGGTTTAGAGGAAGTAGTTATAATCCCACGCTCAGCAGATCACTGAGAAGCGATGCTGACAGGCCCTGTAAAGGCACCTGAGCTCCGACTGGGCTAATCTACGGCTCGATTGGAGGATGTACTTAAACTGTCACTCTGGCCTAACCCAGCAGGGAAATTCTTCCTTTCTCCCTTTCTCCCTCTTTTCTCTCTCCCCGCGGAGGATCATTAGCAAAGAAGGAACACCACTCCTCAGAGAGTGGACGGTAATCACATCAGATCACATATCAGATCACATCATCACAACAGCACAGACTAAAGATGCTCTGTAACTCAGCAATAAAATACTATTTACCTCTCTTTAGGGTACGTTCTAACAGTTTTCCACTATGACTGTCATATTGCCTTGGGTGGGATTGTCTAAACTGTGATTTGCAATGTGCTTAAACACAGCCGTACTGCTCAAAGGAGCGTGATGTTATGTTATTAAGGGAATGCCATTTATTCCTGCACTTATTCTTGGCTGCCTTCCCTGAGTAGTTTTTACTGTGCCATTGATAATAATACTGCAGGTACAGTATAAGTGCTCTTTAAGCCTCTGTACTCGTTACCCGCTAAACCTGTTGCAAGTCACATTACCTTGTCTAATTAATTACAGCTTTACACAAGACTGAAAGGCCAGTGTCGTCTTTCTAGATGGCAGGTGAAGGTTTGTATTTGCATCTCTGTGAAAGGGAGGGATGATGGGATCAGAGAATGGCAGAAGTGGAGAAGAACAAAAAAAATATAAAGCGGCTCAAGCTAATCCCTTTAAGTGAAGCGCTGGTTTGGCCCTAATCGGATGTAATCTACCTGCTTGGCAGCTTTCCAATCAGATAGTTTCAATTATGTGGTTGTAGGGGCATTCTGAAGGGGGGGGGGGTGCTGAGCTGAGCACTTTGAAAGTGATTTGCAGATAACACTGAATGAGTGCGGCAATAGAAACAATTTAGCAGGACTCATTCCCCACCCAACCGCACATTAAAACAGGGGCACACACGAATGTGTGCAAACACAAGCCTTCTGTGACGTTGCGGGAGTTGAGGTCCAATGTGGCCGTGTATGATAATGTTCAGGCAATTATTTATTGGTGCTGCTTGGCTGCTCCATTCCTTGGTGAATGTGAAGTGCGGGAAGCTGCTCTTCTACAACAGGAATTGAAATCAGAAGTGCATTGTATGTATGGAATGAGTGAAGTCCAGCGTTTGGGAAGTCTAGCAAAAAAACAGGCAGGGCTTTTTATAACTTGATTCCATGGGCCATTAAATCTGATAATCTCTTTTTGAGGGATCTACTGTATATATGAAGGTAGCAATACATTTGTGTGTATAAAATCATATTTATACTGTGTGAAAGAAATATTAGGTGTGATATTATAAAGACATGTTACTTTCACAAATGTATTTAATTGGCTTTTATACTGCCATTGTACTAAAGCAAAATGTTAAAGATCTATTAGTTCTATTATTTAATTAAACTAATATTAAACTAATTATTGTATAAATAAACATAAAAAATATGGATAGATAAATACAGACGAACAGATAGATTTTTATTTATCTTTTATTTAACGAATCCAATTAAAATAATAGCAATTTCTTTAATTTCTGATCAGAATTGTAATTGTTCTGGAGAGAGTATGGCAGAGTGATAAATAGTCCACATTTGTCATTCAGTAAATAATTTGGCATGCTTAATCCCAGGCACTGGCAAATGGAACATTGTTATGTAACATTCCTGACTTCAGTTGTGGTAATTAGCTGTCATAAACCTTTAGAGGGTGTAATATACCCACTTGGGGTTCATTTGGGGAGCTTTTCTTAGCTTACCATAAAATCCTCCCATATCGATTTACTAATAGCTTTTTGGGCAGGAAACACATTCTGGGACCCTAACGCAGGTTGCTTAGCTCCTCCCCGTTGTCATCCTGGTAAATGGAGTGCTGGAGAGAAGGTCATAGTCCATCTGCATTTATAAGAAAGACATCAAATCCTCCTCCTAAACATCTTACGATGTTCTCCGAAGGATGACCTGACAACCCAAGTGAGCAGGGAGTTTGCCTCCGCCTCGAACGGCAAACACTTTTAATTACTTTTCACCTCGTCCGTGGAACTTGGAATCGCAAAGCCCTCTGAAACCTTGTCTCTGAAAGAGACAGATGCAGCCCATGCTAGCTGCAATATAATTAACATGCAATTAACACAAATTAAAAGGCAAATTGCGCAGATGAACCCCCTGTAGATGGCTGCTTAGCGGTGACGATGAGATAATTAGATCCAAACCTGGAGTGCAGAGTCTCGAACACTTACCTCTCCTCTCCCTCTCCTGGCCTGGTGTCAACTTCTCCAGAGAAGAGCCCTCCAATCGGCCACGCTCAAGAGCGTGGAAGTGCTCCGAATAAAGCCAGAGAGATTATATCGTTCGAGAGTGAATGAGCAGGACTGTGTGTTTTACAAAGCGCTTACGGTGGAACAATTGTCCTCTTTTTAGGCAAAGCTTACAAGATGAAAGCCCTGCGATTACTCTTCATTTGTATCACTGTCCGTTACTCGCTGCGCTACATGGCTACATGATGACGTACATCTGAGCGGACCTAGTCAATATGTGTTTTCATAAAGTAAGCAAATCAAAGCCCTCATCCTTTGCTTCTGCACTTCTTTGGGCAGAGCAAGGAACTGGAGGCTCTCAGAGGCCACGCTCCGCTGGTCGGTAATGGGTGAGTCCACGCCGTCACACAGCTCACCTGTTAGACATGATAGATAGCGCGACTCTCTCCAGAGCGACTGCAGACAGAGCATGTGAATGACCGATGGCACCAGCGTGATGGATGAGGATGAGGGAGCAGGAAGAGGTACAGCCCAGGGAGCGGGGGCACCAGGGGGTAATTGCACCTCCGCTTGCCCATCCATCTGCTCGGCTTTCCATCTACCACCATCAGGCAGGGGCTACAGGCTTCTGCTGCTCACCGACCTCAGGCGGCATACACAAGGGGCAGGACAACAGGCTGTGTGGATCCAGAGCTGACCCGTGTGCTTTATCTTAACAGGGCTTGACTGTCTACATAGCTGCAATGATTGATAGTGCCAATGTGCTGGTAAACATGGTGTCCTCTCACAGAGAGCCCATTGGGAGAGACTGTGCATTAGAGAAGATGAGGAAGTTGTCAGATGGAAAAAGTAGAAGTTGGTGACCCTCGACATTTAATGGTACATAGGGTTTTACTATTGTTATACAGTATAACCTGTAGAAATAGTTCAAACTTACCTTTATTGTTCCCAAATAAGACTGGTTATTGATGATTGACCATGTGTATGTTTAGTATCATTTATACACAACAATTAGTGTAATCATCTAAAGGGATTTTTATGCACAAATGTGCTTTTTAAATTAGAGTAAATATACGTTTTAAGAGAGAGAACCTTCGATCTTACCCATGAGGGATATTTCCCCCAAAAATGAATATTCTGTTATCATTTACTGCATTTGTGCAGTCCAGACCTGTAGACCTTATTTCTTCTTTAAAGCACACATTTTAAACAATATTTTAATTGTTCTTGTCTATAAAGTGAAAGTCTGTATGGTCCAAAACAACAGTGGACCTCATTGACTTTAATTGTATGGACAAAATAAACAATGAGTCATTATTATAAATATTTTTACCCTTGGGTTTATGTTTGTTTCCCCCAAAAATTGCCTTTGGTAGAGCTCATCATGTTGTATCTACTGTACAGTTCAAATTACCATTTTTCTTTCATTAATGTTGCTTGAATAAATATTAGATAAGCACAGAAGATCTAAAGATATTTGTTTACATGATACATTATATATTTCTGTTAATTACATAAAAGATACATCGCTGAGACCCATAGAAATATAAAGTTGCTTCTGTCATGTTACTGGTGTAATTTCCACTGTAAAGACATATGTTCTCTGCAATAATGATTTTGTTCAGTGAGTTAAACTTTAAAATCTAATTTCAGCTGATATTTTATCATGCCATTTCTTACCTTCCCTATGTAATGAGTGAAAAATGAATGCCTTGCAGGTCCAAATATTTTGCATTTGATTTGGTATTATGTTCTTACTTGTGTCTACATAATTGCATTTACTTCACCTTTTTCCTCTATTTTCCTCTGTCAGGCTGTTAGCGAAAAAGGGATGGAGTGATAGATATCTCATTATATCTTCATTACCTAATACAAGATATATTGTCATCTTCTATGATTCATGTTTCTTGTGTGTTTTGTGCCTAATGAGAGGGAATTTGTCCAGCCCACTTATTATAATTAACTATGTACATGAAATACAAGCACGCTTAGAATGTAAAAAATAAATAAATAGATAAATAAAAAATTGAAAAATCTATTCAATATGGATGCACAGAAATCTTGTGTTTTAATCTTCAGAATTCACTTTAGTGCTCATTTTATGCATGTAAGGTTTAAGTTTTCTGTCTTTTGAAAGCATGATAAGATCCAAAACGTAACCATCTCAGAATCACAATGAGCTTTATTGCCAGGTATGTTTACACATACGAGGAATTTGTTTTCATGACAGAAGCTTCTGCAGTGCAACAGAATGACAGCAACAGAAAAAAAAAAAGTAAATAAGGAATAACAATATACAAATTTACAATTGTATGTGCAGGCATATTCCAATAGACAGTTTTGTATGTACAGGTAAATTATATGCAAATTTTAAGTGTGCACTAAATGTGTGTGTTAGATAAATAAGTGCATGGGTGTATAAATAGTGTTATTTGTTCCACAGTTATTGTCAAGTGTTCATGAGATGGATTGCCTTAGGGACAGTGGTGGACAGTAACGGAGTAGCTTTACTTCGTTACTGTACTTAAGTATATTTTTCAAGTATCTGTACTTTACTGGAGTAGTTTTATTTTGAGTAACTTTTACTTTTACTTCACTACATTCCAAAGCATAAAATCGTACTTTTTACTTCACTACATTTCATAAAACATATCGTTACTCCCAATAATATATCACGTGCTCCGACACGCAGAAGCGGTGTCTCTGATTCATCATGAACGAACTGAGTCTTTTCAAAATAAACTTTTAAATCGGATCGCAAATCGCACCAAACGATTCGTTTACGAATTAGAATGATCCGATTGCAGATGTTCTGGAGTCGACCACTCACTGATTCAAATGAACCGTTTAGTGCGAGTCAGTAAGAAGATCTTGTGAGCGCGCGTGCGTCTGATGTTGTTAAATTATTAATGTCGAAATTTAGGATTAATTATTGTAACTGAAAATCATATATAGGTCAAAATTGTCAGTTGTTTGGGAACTAAATCCGCTGTAAAGAGTGATCTATTTAACCCCACTGAAATGCTCGAGTGCAGACGATGCAGACACATCAAGCGTATGCGTTTTATGGAAAAACAAAACCAAAACAAAAAACATTAAACTAACACAGATTAAATAAAATAACTCGTGCATGTTCAAATTCCCCGCTGCCGTGATATTAACAGTTTTATTAAAATGCTAGCATGTCCTATTGTGACTTCTGTTTTTATATTGTTTATCAACAGTAACGTTATATTGTTTGGATTAACTAGACGAGTAGACAGACATGAATGTTAATTCATAACCGTAATGAAAATAAGTAAATATTGTTAGCTGATGCTAACTGTCTAGCTAACAAGCTTGCTGGTGCTAACTTGAGGTAATTTTTATAAATAATGCCCAAATATTTTTATTCAACAACCTATATATATATATGTATATATATATATATATATATATATATATATATATATATATATATATATATATATATATATATATATATATATATATATATATATTACATCTAGGGACAAAAGAAAGGATGTGATGTTCAGAACTACAGTAATTATCAAAGAGGGGAAGAGATGCACCCCGTTTGGCCAGGGGTGTTTTTACACCACAGACAAGATTTGAGAAGGAAAAAATCATTATGAAAATATAATTATATTTTCCTTAAAATGTTCTTCCTAACTTCAGGCCTTATTATCATGTCATATATAACTGTGATGTTCTGTAAAACAACAAACTTTAAAATACTTTTTTCTTACTGGTGAAAATCAGATGGTCAACTCTGCTTTCTCTCAGGTAAATCACTGTGTAAGCTTTCACAGTGAACATTACTCTCATCAACGTAGTCCATATACACAACAAAAATATATCTTGACTCCATATAGTGGTTATTTTGGAAAAAATCCCAGGTATTTTGAGCAGCAGGATTATACAAAAATATGTGCTAATATAAAATTAAATTAAGTAACGTTAGCCTATATAAAATTGCAAACATTATCTTTCAGTACTTTTTTACTTAAGTACATAAAAAATGGAGTACTTTTGTACTTTCACTTGAGTAAAATTGAAAAAGGAGTACTTTTACTTTTACTGGAGTAATATTTTACTATACGTATCTGTACTTTTACTCAAGTACTTGATTTGTGTACTTCGTCCACCACTGCTTAGGGAGGTACTGTTCATGTGTCTGGTCGTTCTGGTCCTCTGAGCTCTGTAGCGTTGAAGAGAGTATGCTGGATGTGAGAGGTCCGGAGTGATTTTGCCAGCCCTTTTGCTCACTCTGAATGAGTACAGTTCTTGGAGAGTGGGTAGGGTTGTACCAATGATTTGCTCAGCAGTCCGGATTACCTTCTGTTGTCTTCTGAGGTCAGATTTGGTAGCTGAGCTGAACCAGACAGTTACTGAAGTGCAGAGGACGGATTCAATGACGGCAGAGTAGAATTGTTTCAGCAGCTCCTGTAGCAGGTTGAACTTCCTCTGCTGGGCCTTTTTAACAATGGAGTCAATGTGGATGGCCCTTTTCAGGTCCTGAAAGATAGTGGTGGCCAGAGTGGGGGAGTGCAGGGGGGTTTCTCCTGAAGTCCACGATCATCTCCACAGTTTTGGACGTGTTAAGCTCCAGGTTGTTAAGACTGCACCAGACAGCCAGCTCTTTAACCGCTTGTCTGTAAGCAGACTTGTTGCCATCCTGAATGAGGCCGATGAGTGTGGTGCCGTCTGCAAACATACTGTATCTAGTGTGTCAGCTTTCGTTGTGTTTATACTACATTGACTTCCAGTCCTTTTATTTAAGTATTTAAGTATTTAAGTTGTTGTTCATAAAATATTTACAATATTAAACTGTTTGTGCTTCAGACCTAAACGATGCCGCAAATCATGCAATTTACTTTTGCATTACTTTTCATGCACTTGACATTTTTCAGACAATTTTTCACCTTACACCGTGTCTACACCGGACACGACTCTGTCTCGTTGTGCTTGAGGCTGTCTACACTGGACACGACCAAGCGACTGCTGCAAACTATTTGTAGTTCATCATAATTGTACATTTTTTGCACACTTTTTAGTATGCAAATTTGTCAACATTAATTTATTTTGTATTTTTTTTTTTTTTTTTTTTTTTTTTTTCTCTTCTTCTTTTCTGTGTTTCTTTTCTTTTTTTTTTTTTTTTTTTTTTTTTTTTTTCTGTTACTTTCGGAAACTGTAGGGTCTGTTATATTTGTTATATTCTGTTATGTTTGATTAAATTGTTGTATCTGCATTGTATTTTCAGGTTGCCTGTTGTACATCTGGCCTAGGACTTCAGATGAAAACTAGCCTCTTGGCTAACTCTGGCATATTTTGACTTGTCATGTTAATATGCATTGTCCTTGGAATAAATAAATCAAAATAAATAGAATGAGGCAGCAGTTTACAGTCAGGATTCAGTAGACCGCATCACTGTTTAGAATAGGATCACTTGTCTTTGTTGTGTAACACTGCTCTCATCCAGTGTAGATACAGTGTTACAGATGATAAAATAGGCAAAAATATCCCAGTCTTACACTGAAGTACCCCAAGCTATTTGTAACTACGAGAATATCATAGAGAATTCATAGAGAAACCACCTAGCAACCCATGAGACACCCTAGCAACAGCATCTTTCTTTCTTTCTTTCTTTTCCTCTCTCATTCTGTTTCTCTCTCTCTCTACAGCATGAGTCTGCTCTAGTATACATCTGTCTATAGGTCCCAGCCAAATGTAGCTGCCTTCAGCACTTCTTTCTTATTGATTCTGCTAAGCCGGGGGAAGTTTAGCTGACATCATCTCTTCATCTGTGCTCCCATGTTCTTCTAATTCATTATGTACAGTACATGAAGGGCTGCCGCTCGGGGGCTGCGCTCATTGTGCTTTTTCAGAATATTTGATATGATTGAATTTACAGTCTATAACTTCTCTTCTAATTCAAAGATGTAGATAAAAAAAAAAAATTGAAAAGCAAACAATCAAGCAACTAAAAATTTGATCTGATCTTGGAAACTTGCTATAATGTTTAACAATTAATATTGGCTGTCTGCCGTCTGTTCGGAGTCTGCTCAGATGAGATCTTGTGAAACTCATAGAACAGCGAGAGAATCAGTGAGAATGTGATGAAGGTTGTGGCATCAGGGCTTGTGAGGTGAGAGATGAATGTGTGTCACAGATAGCAGTCCATCCTTGAGTACAGCTGTGTCACTACCATTTCCTCCACATGACGGACAGATGAGCACACCATCTTTACACTTACTTTCTCTCTCCCTCTCCTGTTCTCCCTCAGGTCTTTATAGACTGCTGCTCAATAAATGCATTTTCTAGTCTCCCCATGTCAGAGGTTTTTTTTTCCTTTAAATGTGTATCCACACTTCCTGACAGCTTCCTTAATCTTCACCGCCACATACAAGTGTTGGAAGAGTAGAGGGAATTTGTAATATGCCACCAGCATGCCCTGATCTCTCCCTGCTCACCCACCCCCTCACCCTCCCCTAACCATTGCCCTCTGCACTGTTTTCAGGCTCTGACGGCATTTGAGGTAGGAACTAACAGGGCTGTGCTTGTGTGTCTTTCAGCAAGCGGACAATGTGGCGCAGACAGACGGCTCTCAGCAGCTTCAGCTCCAGCTCTTAGACTCTTCAGAGAAGCAGCAGCCCAAACGGTTACACGTCTCCAACATTCCCTTCCGCTTCCGTGACCCAGACCTCCGGCAAATGTTTGGGGTGAGTCTCACCCCAAATTAATGCAGTTAAAATGTGATCAATTTGATTCACTAATTGGCATATTATGTAATTAATGTGATCTAAATCTTAGACACTAAACTTCTATAGTCAATGTGTAGCCCAAATATTTGAACCTAACCAAAGTATTTTCAAATTTTTCTTTTTAATCCCTCCCAGTTTGTATATTTAGTTTGTGACAAGGAATCAGTAAAAAAATGTTTTTCTTTAAATCAAGGGTATTCAATCAAAAAAGTATTCTTATACTGAAAGCAGCATCCGGCTCAGTAATGGTTGATCATTATTTAGCATTTTATCCGTAACTACTGTGTTTAGATGTCAGTACTCTCGGCTAGAATAAAAATCCAGCAAGGGAGTGGCATTAAACACTGGCAGCTTGTTATTGGAGGCTACAGGCAACCTAAGGAGGAGAAAAAAAACATTGTTGGTCCCAGCTTGTTAAAAACTGGAGTCTGTGTTTACTAAGGACACTGTATAGCAAACAGTAACACTTACACTGGTGGAGGACTCTGGGTACAGCCTGGCTGCTGAGTCTTGAGAACATCTGTTCCTCACGCTCTTTGTTCTCTCTAAGAGAGGCTGTCCTCTCCTCTCTGCTCCTCTCCCATTCTGCACAGCATTGATGTGATGCACAGAGAGCCACACAATGGTCCCACCAGTAGAGACGTAATTAATAGCACTCCTCACTGTGGTTAAAAACTAGAAGTTTAGACTCGTTAGGTTTGTGTTGGCTGACAGCTCCGATGCGAAAACAGGCACATACGTGACCAAGTGTGTATGTTTGTCTGAGGAGAATGCTGAAACTTGCTGTGAAGTCTCCCAGGGACCCAGGGGTGCAATTATCCTGTGCCATAGATAGGCTCGTGGAGGAGGATGCGATGGACAAGCACTGCGCACCTTTAAAGTCTCCCAAAAATGTAAGAAAAGGCAAGTCTGAGAACACTGACTGAAGTACATGGGGAGAATATTTCCATCTACTGATGGTTTCAGACTCCTTAAGCACTTACTCGAGGGGTTGCTGGCTACCACAAAATCTTTTAAACATTAGATTATTTTTGGTCAAATAAATATCTTATGTAGATATAATTGAGATAGAAATTATATTAAAAAAAACATTAAATATGTCAGGATTAAAGGTACCTGTTTTAACATAACTTTAATAACACAAAATGTTTGAGATTTAATTGTGAGCCTGTTGTTTTATAGACATCTCAAAAAAAACTTTCAATCTTGTATCTTTCAATCTTAAGTCTTTTAATTATTGTAGATAAACAAACACTCAATAAAATCACTTTTATTTCAAGACAGCATTCTAAACCATTTCTGAATTCTCAATTTAGCGGGATGGAAATTCAATTTAGAGTATGAGCACTGCATTTTTACGAGTCTTTTTCCTCTTTCTAGTAAGCTGGCTCGGTCCGTAGTCAAACAAAGAGCAATGATTAAAAAGCTCCATTACCCACCCTTATTTGAGCCTCATTTTATAATTAGAAAAAGACATCCAAGGCAATTATATAGATGAGTATGTGGATTTAATGCTAGTATATGGAATTGTTTTTAAAGCACCACCATGGCGATTCCACACAGAGGATGCAAAATTGTGCTTGCAAATCTGATTCCTCCCATAATACTCCCCATGCATTGAATTGAACGATCCTACACTTCAGTGCATGCAGCATATGTATATACTAGCAATAAAAATGGCCCCCAGCTCTGGGGAAGTTAGTGTTAGATTAAAACAGGTACCTTGTTATTCTGAATTAATCGACTGTTGTTCCCCTTGGTATTTCCCTTAGAGGTTTGAATTTTCTAAAATATTGATCACCCAAGAGAATGCACAGATTTACCTAGAATCTCAAACAAGAGCAGAAGACCCATATGGTTTTCTAATGGGTTTATAATGATACCTGCTTGATTTCCAAACAAAACTGTCTTGATGTCACACTCCTGGCTTGCTTTTTTAACTACTCTCCCTCCATTTTCACAGCAACGCTGGCGCGCTTCAAATGACTCTCATGAAGTGTTTTCCCAACCTATCAAGTGTGTGGACCACCAGCAGTCTCGCACTGTGATCTCCCATTGATCACAATTTGATGTAGGCCTACACTCTTATTAAAACTCTCTGCTGCAAGGCAATGGGGAGGATGGGGCGGTTTTCCTAGGGATGACTACCCTGGGAAATATTTCAGCAATACCATAAGCCCATTAGGGTGGTTTAAAACCATTAGTGCCCGCAGACTTTGTTTAGCGCGAATTGACTGTGGTCGTGAACAGGTTCACGCTGAGATGCTAATGCGGGCTTTTGATTTTGGCTCTGAGGGGAGGAAAAAAAAGCATCTTAATTTGAACAAATGGAGGGAATCGTGTCAAGTAGCAGCTGTTTGGGTTTGGCTGTGGAGTATGAATTGCGCCGGAAAAAAACAAGCTCAGTAGATCAAGCAACAGCCGGCCAAAATGAGCTGTGAGGCATCACTTTTTTTCCTGCGTGAGATCAGAGCAGAGCGCTCAGCATCCTCCTCACCACAAACATGAACATGTTCAGTCTGCCTCGGGTTCTCCCCATGGTTGGGCAGATGAAAGGCGGCTCTTCTTAACCTTATTAGTGACCCGGGCCTTCGATCAATCCCACTGAGCCGTAGGTGCCTGGAAGGCCCATTTCTCCCCTGTTGTGCTGAAATGAAGCCGATGCGGCCTGCTTGACAGGGTAATTAGTTTTAATGAAAAAATACAGCCATTTTGGACAGCAATTAAAACCTGCTTTCATTCCTCCCATTAGGGGAACTTAAGGTTTTGCTTTCATTCCACTGCATTCCGTAATGATCTCCAAAGCTGGCCACGTTAAATGGAACGCTTAAGCACTGTTAACCCTCCGGGGAGCTCGGGGCCAGTCGTCACTCCTCTCCAGCAACCAGCAAAGTGGAAGAGAGAAATGCAAACAGAACCTTTATCACATTTGTCACTTGCTCTAATTGCTGTCCTATGTGAACAGTCATGCTTACTGGCACATTTGTAGTGGTGCACCCTGGAGCCTCCTACTTCCATCTAACCAATTATTAAGGCCTGTTCCAAATTACTTCTTTAAGAAGCTGTCCTCTCCTTCGGCTAGAGTAGCGGTGACCTTGCGTTGGCATGCACTGGCATGTTTATGTATTTATTGAAATAAACCTGCTTGATTCAAGGTCTCGTTGTGGAGCTCCCTAACCAGCATCCTGATTAGCATAAGGCGAGGTTAACGTGTGTTTCGTGCAGCGAGAGTAGTGTTTATCACCTCTAATCAGGCCGCAGTTTCTTTAGGGTTCACCTATTGGCAACAGGTATGAGGGATATTCAGTCAAAGGCCAAGGAAGTTTAGGCTTCTTCCCTCGAAGGGCAGCCAGGCTGCAAATCCATATGCTTCTGAAAGAAGATTCTTGACAAAGCCGTATTTGGGAGGGAGTGGTCAATGCCTCATGGCTAATGCTGATTAGAGAATAAAAATGAGAGATTGGGCGTTTCAGAGGGCCGTGAGAATGACAATCAGATAAAACCACAGAAAAAAGCGCAAATAGCTGGAAAATAATAGCTGAAAGTGACAGGTAATTACGAGGATGGTATTCATCACTGAGATAATAAACAAATATATGGTTTATCATCTGTGATGACGGCTGCTCTATATCCAATTATCCTTTTTTTAATTGAGTTGGGCATTTGGTGTTAAGTCAAGCCAGAAATACCCTCTCTGGTGTCTTCGGCCAGCTTTTATCGGTCAAAAACACCAGAGAAAATAACAAGCCATATCGTGTCATTAAGAGCACTGGTGCGTACACAGCTGGGTGCTGCTGTGATCTTTGAAGTTTGCTCCCATCAGCAGTATGTCCTGCTCATTCCCGACCCAGCCGAGTGCTTCATGTACAGTAGAACAACTGGTTAGCCAACTACAAATAAAAATCCTCAATTCAATTTACATCATAGGATCTGAGTTACTTTTTGAAATATATAAAATGCATTTGTCGATTTTGTGTGTCATGAAAACTTAACATTTTCTGAATTAATCAGTCTTATTGACTGAATCAGCTGAGTGAATGATTAATGTTTTAAATGAATTAATGTTTTGAATCATGTTTCCTTCCTAAGTGAATCAGTGTTTTTGATCAGTTCAGCTGACTCGCATAAATAACATTAAAATCACATTAAATCATCATAATGACAGCCACTATTTTGTCAAATGAGTGAATTGAGTCAAAAAATGCTGATTTCAGAACAACACACTCATACTATTTTTTGTCATAGGAAGAAAAACAGAATGAAAAAAAGTTAATGATTCATGTACTCACTTTTAAAGACAGTGGTTGCATCTTAATATTCATATTTCTTTACTAATAACAGGCACATGTATTATGGCTGGATTACATTCATACTATAAAAAATATATAATTTTTTACAGTAGCAAAGTAGTTACATGTTCAAAAGTATATCTACTCAGAGAGTATGCAATTTCAGACACTTTCATTCCCAAATCAATCAGTGTTTTGAATAAATCTAATACAAGAGTGATTTATTGATACGCTCAAACAACAGTCACTTTGTTTTGCTCCTGAATAGATTAGTGTTTTGAATGACTATTAAATAATCTATCTTAATATATTACTGTAGAACTAAATCATAAAAATGTACAGTAGTATACTGTGCAGCGTTAAATGTTAAATTAGAATTCTCTCCCAAAAATAAGTTCATTTAGTTAACGGTGAGGAAACAGTAACAAAAGTAACTTAAAAGTAAATTTTTTCATAGTGGGGGACAAAACAAGTAGTTATGTTTTTTACTGAGTAATGTTTTAATGCATTACTTTTAAAGTAACCCATTATTGATGAGTTGTGATCATCAGTATTATTTCTGTCATGGCAAAGGAGATGTGTGAAGGTTTGTCTTGTGTGTTCATAGTCAAAGCGGTGGGTTTACTATTTTAGCTCCCTGTGCAATCAAGTGCCCAAGTTTCCTGACTAACTACAGAATAGATGAGTTCTAATTACTCCTTCTCTCTCCCTCTCTGTCTTTCTTTCTTTCCCCTGTCTCTCCTATTTTCTTTTTTTCCTACCCTTTTCTCTCCACAGCAATTTGGGAAAATTTTGGATGTGGAAATTATTTTTAACGAGCGGGGCTCTAAGGTAAGTCAGCTGGAAGAGCAGTTCTTTGTCACTTCATACTTCTTCCTCCCCACAGGTCTCCTCTTCCCTTCATGAGGCGAATAATTACAGCTCTTACACAGCAGCCGCAAAGTGACTCAAACGCCACACTCTCACACTCGCTCATACTGAGACAAGACACGTTTTGGAAAGGTAGCTACGCCAAGAGACAACTGAGTGGTTTCAGCTGAGAACCAGTTATATAATTCAGAGAAGTGAACGTCTGACCAACACGCAGTGATTATGCTTTTAGAGCTGTCCCACTGAAATAAGATTCAGCAGTGTAAGTCTCTAGCCTTGCGCTATAAAAAGGGTTATATATAGCCATACTTCCATACAGCGCTACTGGTCTCAAAGGACGGTGACATTTTGCTGAGGAGAACTTCTCTCACCTCCTCCTAGGTGATTCATAGGGTTAAATCTGCTGGAACAAACCGTCACAGAGTACTCAACCTAAGCAGCACACATTAGCCGATTGTTCACAAATAACCTGTTTCCTACTGGCCTTTTGAATTCCTAGGCAGTGGCTCTGTTTCAAAATCTAGTGAGCTGCCTACATAGGGAGGCTTGATTCACAATGGATTCCATAGATAACACTTTGATATGATAATATGCATAAAATCACATTGCACATTCAAATTGTTGGGGAATATAATTAACTGTTAAAACACTAAAGTACCTTTTACTGATTCCTTTCAGTATTGAATAACGTTTTAATTGATTACAATATATATACAATATATATATAATATTATTGTAAATATGAGTAGAAATATATTTATGTACAGTCTTGTTCAAAATAATAGCAGTACAATGTGACTAACCAGAATAATCAAGGTTTTTCGTATATTTTTTTATTGCTACGTGGCAAACAAGTTACCAGTAGGTTCAGTAGATTCTCAGAAAACAAATGAGACCCAGCATTCATGATATGCACGCTCTTAAGGCTGTGCAATTGGGCAATTAGTTGAATTAGTTGAAAGGGGTGTGTTCAAAAAAATAGCAGTGTGGCATTCAATCACTGAGGTCATCAATTTTGTGAAGAAACAGGTGTGAATCAGGTGGCCCCTATTTAAGGATGAAGCCAACACTTGTTGAACATGCATTTGAAAGCTGAGGAAAATGGGTCGTTCAAGACATTGTTCAGAAGAACAGCGTACTTTGATTAAAAAGTTGATTAGAGAGGGGAAAACCTATAAAGAGGTGCAAAAAATGATAGGCTGTTCAGCTAAAATGATCTCCAATGCCTTAAAATGGAGAGCAAAACCAGAGAGACGTGGAAGAAAACGGAAGACAACCATCAAAATGGATAGAAGAATAACCAGAATGGCAAAGGCTCAGCCAATGATCACCTCCAGGATGATCAAAGACAGTCTGGAGTTACCTGTAAGTACTGTGACAGTTAGAAGACGTCTGTGTGAAGCTAATCTATTTTCAAGAATCCCCCGCAAAGTCCCTCTGTTAAAAAAAAGGCATGTGCAGAAGAGGTTACAATTTGCCAAAGAACACATCAACTGGCCTAAAGAGAAATGGAGGAACATTTTGTGGACTGATGAGAGTAAAATTGTTCTTTTTGGGTCCAAGGGCCACAGGCAGTTTGTGAGACGACCCCCAAACTCTGAATTCAAGCCACAGTACACAGTGAAGACAGTGAAGCATGGAGGTGCAAGCATCATGATATGGGCATGTTTCTCCTACTATGGTGTTGGGCCTATTTATCACATACCAGGGATCATGGATCAGTTTGCATATGTTAAAATACTTGAAGAGGTCATGTTGCCCTATGCTGAAGAGGACATGCCCTTGAAATGGTTGTTTCAACAAGACAATGACCCAAAACACACTAGTAAACGGGCAAAGTCTTGGTTCCAAACCAACAAAATTAATGTTATGGAGTGGCCAGCCCAATCTCCAGACCTTAATCCAATTGAGAACTTGTGGGGTGATATCAAAAATGCTGTTTCTGAAGCAAAACCAAGAAATGTGAATGAATTGTGGAATGTTGTTAAAGAATCATGGAGTGGAATAACAGCTGAGAGGTGCCACAAGTTGGTTGACTCCATGCCACACAGATGTCAAGCAGTTTTAAAAAACTGTGGTAATACAACTAAATATTAGTTTAGTGATTCACAGGATTGCTAAATCCCAGAAAAAAAAATGTTTGTACAAAATAGTTTTGAGTTTGTACAGTCAAAGGTAGACACTGCTATTTTTTTGAACACACCCCTTTCAACTAATTCAACTAATTGCCCAATTGCACAGCCTTAAGAGCGTGCATATCATGAATGCTGGGTCTTGTTTGTTTTCTGACAATCTACTGAACCTACTGGTAACTTGTTTGCCACGTAGCAATAAAAAATATACTAAAAACCTTGATTATTCTGGTTAGTCACATTGTACTGCTATTATTTTGAACAAGACTGTATATATCATTTTAATATATAATATAAAGTTTTGCAAAATAGAATGCTAAAAAGTTTTCAAAATAATATAATATATTATATCTTTAAATTAATTATAATTGTAATATATATGTTTTAAGAACATGCTATAACTAATAATATATATTATATATAATATATTAAAATATTTTGAATAAACACTGCATTTATATAATTATACTGTACAGTATATAGACATGTGCAGGGGTTTTATACTTATTTATTAATGCATTTCATTATTTACACATATTTACATTTATATAAAATCTATTGATATGCTGACTTTGTCCAAAAACAAGGTATCTTAGCAAGCATCATAATTATGTTGCCTAACTTTAAGAACATCATCTACACCTATGATCCCTTACTATACTGTCTTTGCAGCTCACTTCAGGTATTAGAACAGAACAAGTACTGTATGTTTGTGTTATTTATAAGACAGTGGCTAACCATTCTAGCTGTGTAAGCTAATTAAATCTGTGATAAAAGGGAAAAACTACAAGCTCTATTTTGAACACGGCAGCGCAAAATGTCAAAAGGATTAATTTTGCTGCCCATTCCTTTTTTATTTTTCTGTTTGCTTGTGGACCATGGACTCATGGGCTGATCTTTATTCATGCCAGACACAAGGAATGGAGTGTCCATGTATGCATATCATACTGACACGCCGCCCAAAGCAATTACCAGGCCATACTTGCAAAGTGTATATGAACTAAAAGACCAAGGCTTGTTCTACGCTCTTGTTTGCTGTGCATACTTAATAGCTGTTCCGGATATGGCGTTTGGGTTGCAGTTGGTCATAACTCACAGCTGACAGCAGAGGTGGGGGTGCTGGGATAGAGCAGGCACTTCCAAGCTAGAGTGCAGGATTGTGTGCATTAAACCTCTAAGCTCCTATATGGCCTTGGAAACATTCCTTTCATTAGTTTATATCATTTAATGACAAGGACAATCTCTGTAATTTATAAAGAATGAGTTTTATGCTTACCGATGTTCTTGGCAAGACAGATGCAAGATGCACTAATGTACATATCCATGCATGCCAATGTTTCAATATTAAGATATGCAGAATTTGTCACTGCTGAATATAATCCTCGATTGCTGTGTCTCTGTGTTTCTTGTAGTTCTCACCCTAAAGTAGGGCTGCACGATAAATCGTATTTTAATCGGGATCGTGATTTCTGTTTATAAATGATTCGTTAACCATATTCATCTGGAATAATTGGCAGCCATTTTTTTTAAACCCTGAAAATGTTTCATGTTAATTTTGCACTTGCGGCATCTTGCTCTAAAAGCTTCAATGGTTGTGGTTGCCAGACTTCATGAGTTTAAATCCCTCAGTAAGATTTTTTTTTTTTTTTTCGCAAATCAATATATTTTCTGACCAGTGGTTTCAACCATGTGAGATTACTGAAAAAGCGCTAATAAGATGAAAACACAGGCAAAAAAAATTTTTATTTAGAGTTTGGTGATCTCTTTTGAGATATTCTGCTCAAATAAGTGTTTTTCATAAGAAGTTTTTCACACATATTTTTGCAAGCAAACCATGCGTGTTGATATTCTCTTGATTTGTGCTTTTGTGAAAGTGCATTAATTCTGATGAACTGTAAAAATAAAAAAATAATAATAATAGAATAAAACATTAAAAAAATGTGTTTAATAAACAACATTTTATTTTTGAGCAAATCAATTGTTACAATTGTCGTGTAGCCCTACCCTATATTCCTAATATCACCTCTTACTAATAGATAGAATACTAATAGAAGTTGCAACCCTGCTGACTGTGACCTCTTTCTCTTTCTTCCTCTTTCTTCTTTTCACACTCACTTTATTTGTCAACCATTCAAATATCTTCAACCCCCCCTTCATCCTTTATTGGGAATCCTCTATGTTCACATCATCTCAGGGTTTTGGTTTTGTAACTTTTGAAACAAGCGCAGACGCAGACCGTGCACGGGAGAAATTAAACGGTACAATCGTAGAGGGACGCAAAATTGAGGTGCTTTCCTGATCTAACTACCAATACCCCACCATCCCCATCTCATGAGAACATAAGCGCTGTCGGTTTGATGGAACGTGCTTGCACCTCATTTGTCTCATTTCACCGCGTTGCATCCCAAACGCTCACTTGCTGTGTGCATGCCGCATGTTTCATGTGTCTTTTTGGCTTTGTGGATAAAAAATGACTTCTGACGTACGTTATAATTATTGTGTGCATGTGTTTGATGTGCATGCCATCAGATTTATGCCTTTTTGCTTTGATGTGTATGTGCAACTGTAAGAAGCTTTTGAACTTTTTATCATCATTTACAGTGTGTTTTAAACGATGCTGTATCTCTAAAAATATACATTTTATTTTCATCTCAGGATATCAAAGGCCTGTCAACGTGACTTTAAATCCCACTTGTTTATCCCAAACAGTTTATTTCTTCTTTCACATGTCTTACTTGAGGACACAGTCTCTTTTTCTCTCTCTCTTTTTTCCCCCTCTTTCCACAAGGCTTTTAAGATTTTCTATAGGACAATTAAGATAATTCATGTAATGCACAAACAATACCTAAACCTATATATCAAGGGAGAGCCGAGGCCAGTTGTTTCCTCAAGTTAAATGACCTCCATGGGCCATGTGGAACGGAAAGCTATTAACGCTAATTAACATGAGGGTGAAATACTAACATGGCTTCTGTTGCCCGTGGCCATGTTGAAATTCCTTTGACGCCTCCCAACAAGCTGCTTGGTCTCGCTGTGTGTTACTAAAGTCCCTTTAAGGCAAGTTAGTTTTCTAGGCAGCCATCTTGGTAACATCCCCAAGCAGCTATTTCCTGTATAGGCAGCAGGAATCCAAGTGCAGCTTCTATTTACTTGGAAAAGGGGAAGGCCAAGTGCTCGGTGAAGATTATATGTTAATGATATAATAAAATCACCAATAAAAATATATCTATTTTTTCAGGCTGGTTCAGCTAACATGCATGTGCAAATAAGTGCAAATCAACCAGCCGCCATATTAAGCATTACAATTTCATTCTTTTTTTTTTTCCTTTTTTTTTTTTTTTTGGTGTTACATGTAACCAGAGGAGCTTGTACAGTGTTGCTCCTCCTTCCTGAGGTTAAATTTAGAGCTCATGAAGCCGCCACCTCAGGGTTGTATTGTCTGGGAATATGTAGAACTGTCTAGACAATGTGGCAGATTAAATTGCGGAGAAGGCCTCAAGGAAGTTCCCTCAGCTTGGCTAGTGGGGAATTCCAATATACTCTGGGTTTCATTAAAGCCCATTTCCAGAGTTGCTCTGTTTCATTGCATGTTGAACCAGATGTCATCATCAAGCTCCTCTACAAACAGCCTGGATTAGTCTACATCCAGCAAGAAAACAGAAGATCAGAGCTTGATGGATCACTTTCATTTTTAGCGTCTCATAATTTTTCAACTGATAATTAGAGCATGTGAATGTTGTTTTCTTTATACTTTATGGAGAAGCATGAACCAGCTTTATGTCACTTTCATGTCTGTGGCATATGTGCCTGTATTCTTTGTGTTTTGTTTCTCAAATCTACTTTTTCCTTCACAGGTAAATAATGCAACAGCACGAGTAATGACAAACAAAAAAGTGGCCAACCCATATACAAACGGTAAGAGCTTTTGTTTTTTATTGTAAAAACATTCAGTGGCACTAAATGTACCCAAATTTATACTTAAAATGTATGAATAAATTACATTAGATACATTAGAAACTATTAAATAATAATATTAATAATAATAATAAAAACTTAGTCCTAACCCTAACATTATTTCTAATATTTAAATAATTTAAAACCAATTTCTATATATTTTTATAAATAATTATATAAAATTATAATTATATATATTTTTTTCCTACTCCTATTTTAGTTTGTTAAATTATTTATTTGATTAATTTGGGCTCTTTTAAATTAATCCTGCTGGTTTCAGATTTATTATTCTATAGAATTAATTATAATTACTCATTTAAAACCAAATTATGTATTATTTTTATAAATAATTATATACAATTATTATTTGTATTGTTTTTTTTAAATAATAATACAAAAAAAACATCTGTGAAAAGTTTTAGTTCTTTAAAGGAAATCTCACTTGTTTTGATGTTTTATTATCTAATGCAGTTTAATTTTCCCAGATTCTTTTTAGGGCTGCTCTTTTAAGCTCTCATCAAGTATAATATGAATGACGTAATGTCAATTTTATTTCCCTCTAAAAAGCGGCTTAATGTAGAGAGTGATCTCTTACTTTACAGCCCTCTAATGCTTTTCAGTAGCTCCGGGGGGGAAGCTTAGCTGATAGGGATCAGGGTAGAGCGGTGGCTCATTCAGCGCAGGGGTCTTGGTGGGGTCCTGAGCTCTTCCGCTGATGCTCATTCCCTCAGACTGCAATGGAGAGACAGAAAGAGAGGGGAATGAAAGAATCAAATATATCAGCAGCAGTCTAGACCCCACAGTTCTACTTCAGTCACAGCCAATGGGGAGTGAGAGGAGGCTATTTTACAGCCCACATCTATCACTGACAGCACACCGGACAGCACTCACTACTCTCTTGCTCTCTGTCTCTCATTCTCCCTCTCCCTTTCGCATCCTATATCGCTCGCACTCTTACGAATACCCCCGATATTGCTGCCCCCTAACTCCTACAACTTAATGTCGTCTTATATTTCCCCACCATATCACATCTCCTCCTCTTCCTCCTCCCCTTTTCTTTTGTTCTTTTCTCCAAATCTCTGCTGTTTATTTTTAAAATTCCGGCCAGTCCCTTGAACTAATCGGCGAAAGATCGAGAAACAAACACTCCACAGGTCAAGGCGATAAGCATTCGCGGCTAATTCTCTCTTCCCGTGTGTATTCCTCTACAGGCTGGAAGCTGAATCCAGTGGTGGGAGCTGTCTATGGTCCTGAATTTTATGCAGGTAAACTGCATTTGAGTGTTGTGGTCACAGGGATACTCTCGGATACTTACTTTGATTTCTGGATCAAATTCAGACACAGGCGCTTCAGAGAGACACTTAAGAAATTATTTTAAATCACGGCCCAGTTCTCCCATCCTGCACAGAGCATTTGACAATGCGATAATCAGCCAGGCCATAATTTCCCACTGAGATGAAACAGTGGTTCAGACTGTTTTCTGAACCGCAGATTAGGAACCGTCTTTGATTGACTGTCTTGTTGTCTGTTTTGGCTGTTGTTTGCCCTCTTGGTCTTTGATTTCTTTATTGCTGTGAGTACTTTGAGACCTTTGCATCCTAATGAGGGAGAAATGGTATTACAGTATTTCATTTGGAAGAAGTGCTGAGCACATAGCAGCTCTTAACGGCCTGCCATTTTGCTCATTAGGCTAAAATCTGTTCATTTCAGGACAGCTTTACAGCAAAACTCTAAATAACCATTGGTGACAGAAAGCAGTCATTTATCATTTTTATCTGACTTTTCCCCCTCCCTTTCCTTCCTCCCTTCCTTGGTTCTGGCATGCATAAATGCACAATCCAACACAGTCGTTACATGAAACATCACGATCAAATGTGCACAATATGCATATGTAGTGCGTGTAAAAATGCAAAGATGCCTAGCAATCCGGTGCATGTAAAATGTTTATGCATGTTTTGACCCCTAAGTATGCTCTGAAACATGCATGTGATTCCTTTTCTAATCGCAACAAATAACACCCCCATGCCTCTGAACATACAACTTATCAAAACATCCCATCAAATCAGATTTACCATGGTACGGCACTTCAGCAGCTTGGCTCAGGAAACCGGCATCACTTGATTTATTGGATGCTAATTTTTCAAGTCGTTTTAACATGCCTTTAAAGTTCGCCAAGCCTAAATGACACCATATGCCTCCACTGTTTCCCAGAGGGCAACCGGTGGAGAGGCGACAAAATGGAAATAAGATTTTGCTTACTAAATAAGGATCCTTACGGAATGGCCAAAACGGACGCCCACGTGTTGCCCCTCGTTTCCCTCCTACCATTCTAAAAAGAGAGAAGCTTTCACATGAAATAATTATGACTGCATTTAATGTACTTTGTTGGGGGAGGGTCGGCGCTGAAATCGGATTGTAAAGGTGATTAATCACTGTTTATCAGTCCGAGTTTCTGTGCGAGAGATCAGCGGAATTGGGCACCATAAATCGTACGCTGCTGACAGCGCACTCCGTCTCCATTCGTCCGGGTGCTACAGGTTTATTGTCCTCAAATCCCATTCAGGAGAATGACTGATGAGGGCCGACGACTGCCTGCTTTTAACCTCTTCCAGGGAAGTCGGGATTCTCTTCCCCGTAAGACTTCCTCCCTGGTTCTCATTTCTTCACTCCTCTAGCTTCTCACAGCCTTCTCTCGACATATATTGCTAATTCTATTTCTCTCTTCTAAGCCTGGGGTGTTTTCCATCTGCCCTTTTCTTACTCACTTACTCTATCTTTAAATCTCAATATCTTCCTTCTCTCGTCTTCCCTCAGCCTCTCTCTCCCTCAGGCTCTTAACTAGCACTCGGTAGCCAAAGCCAAATTAGATATGCAGACACGAAGCTGAGGCGCAAACTGTGCATGGGAAACTTAATTGTGTAATCTTGGGGTTGTTTTTCATATCTTGCTTAATCCGTACGGGCAGCACGTGTAAGAAGGGAGTGGAAAACATAATATTGATTGACTGACAGCTCTCTCAGCCAGTGAATTTGGTCCATGGATGCATGTTGAGACAAACATGGCCAATAAGATTAAAATGCAAAGTAGAGAGCAAGAAATTGTCATGTTTTAAACAAAGATGATCAAATATTTACAGGGATGGTTTGTTCCCGGTCATGTGTGTCTGATCCAGAAAAATCATTGGCTCAATTCTTACTGTACACAAGTACATGAACCCAGACATTTTCATTTCAATGTAAGAGGGTGATATAGTGGGTATTAGCTAGATGTTGTCTTCTACATTTAGGCAGTCTTCCATTGTCATGGCAAAGCTATGAAAAACTATTTTATCAATTAAATTAATAAAATTTAAGTAAACTGACAATATTTTATAACTAGCTATTAGAATGACATCATATCCAATGCCTGAAATTAGGTCTAAGGTTAACACAAGCTCAAGATATTTTAATGTTTTAAAATAAAATACAGGGACATTAAATGTCATCACACTGAACCGGAAAACTAATCTACATATTAGTTCACTTTTGCTGCCTTGTTTTGTTCATACTCACACTGTAAACTGTAAACTACTCTAACTTTAACTTCCCAGTTTGCAGATTTAAGATAAAGATATTTTTTCTTAGGTATAGCTTGTACCTGTGATTTTATTTAGGCTTCAAAATTCATAAAAGTTTCAATCATTTGTAAAAAAAAATAAAAATAAAAAAAAATACTAAAATTGTCGATGTACAGTTTCAATTACGACTTTTTTTCTTTTTTTTCGTAAAGGGAACAAGAGTAGTCTACAAAGTTTCTCTATGAAAAAAAACAGAAATTCAATATATTCAAGCATTCACATCTCTGTTGCAGAGAGTACGTTTGGGGCCTTATATTAATGCACTTAATGGAGCACCTATGTGTGTGCACTCCTTTAAAGGAGCTGGGTGCATTGTGGGCAATTTGTGCTTTTTCAATTACAAAACCACTCAAATAGATCCATAATTGAAATTAAGCATTCTAATTACAATATTAGATGTATCGAGGGAGGGAAAAAAAACTCCTTTTAATCTAGCAATGGTGTAATTTTCCTCATGATATGGGTTTATTGGTGGTCTGATTATTTAAAGACATTTCACAAAAGCACACAGACTGAGAGAGGCCCTCACCCGTCGATTTCCAGCTGCACCGTATTAAAGGAGCCAGTCTTGCAGTAAATGAAAGAGGCCCAAAGGGGTAGCGGATGTAATTGCCCCCACACCTACATCCAAACAGCCCAATGGGACACTTTCCAGCACTAGAGATACCCCTGTGTAAACCCAGATAAATGCAGCAGTGTATCAGTGTCCTTATCGGTTTAAACTATAGATGTGCAGATGTGAAGGGTTTCGACCCTCTCCACTTTCTCCTGTTGAAATAACAGGAGCACACAAGGGCTACAAGGATTTATGCTCATGTAAGCTTTTGCCGTTATGTGTTTCTAATCCTTTATGGAGTGTCATAACTGGCTGGAATGATTTATGGCTTATTACTGAATCGGTGCTGCATGCAGACCCATAGCTCATTATGAGATTACATTTATGAACGTCATGGCACACACACAAAATCAAAGAAAATATAAGAGCATTGCCCATGACTGGAATTTGGGATAAATTGACAGTGGACTGGCATATATCAGAGACGACCACTATTTGGCTTATTAACACCGACTCTTTAGCTGAAAAGGGACAAATTGAAATGTCTCTGTGCTATATCAAAATGAAAGAGCAAATTCCTTACCTTCAGTCATCTGTCTTTCTTTTACTTCTGATGGAGGGCCGCGCCGTACTTCTCCACCACTGATTGGTGTGTTGCTTAAAAGAGGTTTTATTGTTTGTTTGTTTGTCTCAGATGAGATACCAGAGTCAAAGGTGAAATTATACCAGAAATTATTGCACACCCCAGGGCCAAAAGTTTGCTGAATCTGAATAGATGTATTTACATTGATGCTGTGTGCTACAAATATACACATACATACACACATATGTGTGTGTGTGTGTGTGTGCTCAAAATAAACCCAGCTGACCTCATTAAAAGCGGTAACTTTGACACTTATTGACTATTAACTGAGTGCTGCTTGGCTGATGTCTGTACAGTAATGATCAGGAGGAAGCGCAGGTTCTGTTTGGGGACATGAAATAACTGAAGAGGGCTGTCCTGCTCCTCTGAGACGCAGGATAGACAGCGATAGTGTCATTGGTGCTAAATGAGAAAGAGAGCTCAGTGGGCCGCACTGTTGGGCTGTGTTTTGCTTGCACAGTACTATGGGTAATTATGGTGCTGTCATTGACTCATCAGGACCATACTCAGTGAAGGTTAAAGAGACACTTGTGTGAAACATGCACTTGCTTAGGTTTTTTTTTTTTTTTTTTTTTTTTTTTTTTTTTACTGTTTTACTCGTTTTCCCAATTTTCTGTTTTCCAACTTCCAGCTCCTTCACAGTCAGTCTGTTTTTTGGATGTGCCTGCATTCTTTTATCCTTGGTCATGTTTCACCCCAAAATGACACACAACTTTTGCATTTTCCTTTAAATAAATAGTACTTGCTATTCTGCTAATAATGAATGCTGAATAAAATGGAAAAATTAAGTAAACATACTCAATAAGTAAAACATGGATTCAGCATCTGTGAAGAAAAAAATGACAAAGCAAAAATGATTATTATATTATATAATGTAAAATAATATTTGTAATCTATAATATTTTTTTCTTTAGATTTTGGGGTAAAATATGTATTTTCATACTTGAAGTCATCCAGTCAGATTAGAGCTTGTAAAATTGAGAAAGAGCTTTTCATTTTTTATGCTCAATATCCATCTAATGGATTGCGGGCAGTCAGTGGTGTCTGTGGCCGAGACTGTGTGAAATGTGACCTGGACATGTTTTCACCAATTTATTGTTACAAGCTCTGTTTCAAGTTTCATTCTGTCTATTTCATTTTCACATCCGTATATGTTTCCTTAACATGCACCAAGCCTGATTCTTTCTCTCTCTCTCTCAACTCTCTGCCATCTCTCCCAGTCTTGACCCTGAGTTGTCCCTGCTCTCCTCCAGGCTGGGTCTGGCCCCAGTGGTGGCGTGAGGCTGGGGAAGTGTGGGGGGGAAGGGAGATTTGAGATGGCGCCGGCCTGTGATTGCATCTCTAAACAATCCTCTCCATCTGCTCTCTCAGCCCTGCTTGCCAGTACCTTGTGTCTCACCTACAACAACCTACCATCTCCCCTGCCTCGCACACACCCCTCCAGAGCTGGAGAGCAGCCAGACACTCTCGCACACACACCACGCTCAAGCTTTCAGAAATAACCAGCATAGAGAGGCTTCCCCAGACAGGGATGCCTTACGGTTTCGTTCTCTAAGCTCTCAGATTAATGCTTAATAATCAGCTGGAAAAGGCTGGACATTTTAGATTAGTTTATGTAGTGCTTTATATTTTGATTCAATTATTTTTTTAAGAATTTTGCATATTGTTGGGTATGTTCTCATTTAATTGAAAAAATCTATTATTGAGTCAGATATTTCAATATTTCTGTGCCGCACTTGATTGCACACAAGTTGGTATTGGGAGTTTTTTTTTGTTGTTGTTGTTTTTTGTTTTTTTTTGACTACCTTTGCCATCATGTAATGATCACTTAAGGTTAAACTTTTTAAAACTCTCCAAATTAAAAAAAAATCTCATAATAGTTAAATCTCTAAATGGATATCCATTTTTCATACTGTACTGTACATAATGTTATCATCCCTAAATTCACTAATATAGCCTTTACATGGCATTTTCAGTAAAGGATTTTAGCATTTTAATATTAATCATATATTTTTATATTTATAAATGTTTATTAATTTAATAAATGTATTTGAACTAATTATATATAATTACAATTATAACGTTTTATATAATATTAATATCATTTCAAATATTAATCAATAATTTTTCCAGTTATCTTTCATTAACATGAAAATAATTATTGGCTTATCGTATCAGCCAGAAGTTTAATAAAGTAACAGATGTTGGCAGCCCAGAATTCCATTTTGTCATGTTTAATATTTATATTAATGTAATATACTTATTTTAATATTTGTAATATTTTGTTATTTAATTATTTATAATAAACAGTTTTTTTATTTTAATTGTAATGTAATGTTTTAATGTAATTTCAATACTGATTGTTTAGCAATTATCTACCATAACATGAAGTTAATTCATTGCTTATCATATTAGCTATCACTTCCACAAGTAACTTGCAATTTTATGTTTCAACCACAGATGTTGTCTGCAATCTCAGAATTCAATAGTGCACTTTTAATAAAATATCACCATTTGATTTTGAAGGACCTTTTTGTTTTACCTCTGTAGGATAAACACACTTTTAACTGTATCAGGTTGCCACAAATCTGTTGATCCTGAAGCAAAACCAGTTGAGAATCACTGGCTGTATCATGCTGCCATGTTTAATGTGTTGTGCCAACATGACGCACCGCTTGACATCCATCATAGTTGTTTTAAAGCATTTTAGGATGACAGTGTGTTGTCACACTACCGACTGAAAGCTGATTGGTGGTGACAGGTTCGCCTCTTAGAAGCAAAAGCTTATGTCACCATCTTTCTTCTCTCCTTTTCTTCCAGTGACAGGCTTCCCCTATCCCACCACAGGAGCGACGGTGGCTTACAGGGGCGCCCACTTGAGAGGCAGAGGTCGTGCCGTCTACAACACATTTCGTGCCGTGCCTCCACCCCCTCCCATTCCTGCTTACGGAGCGTGAGTAACCCTTCACCCAAAACATACACATTTAATATCTACAATTGGCTCACTTTGTTTTCATCCAAGCCTGGGGCTTTTATTAGGTAAAATTCAGCATTTAAAACACTGATACCAAAGGTCCATTTTCACATTATATGTGCTACAGCCTTAACCTGCAACATGACTTGATGGCTATAAAGTTGTTATACTCTATTGGCGAGCCTTTCCGGTTTTCCCCAGTGGCAAGACAGAGCAAACATTGTTTTTCCCTAAGAACAGAAAATGGCCATCTTTCCTAATCTGCTAAAAATGTTTCCCTTCCACACAGTCCGGACTGCATTGTTTTAGCCTGCCCAATGAATGCATCACTGCATAATCTTTTCTGTACAGCGCAAAGAAACTCTATGGATGTTCAGCATTGATGTATTGTGTTTTGTTATTTCTTGTTGTGTTTTTGCAGTGTGGTTTACCAAGATGGCTTCTATGGTGCTGAGATCTATGTGAGTATACTCATTTTTCCCCCATTCCAATGTTTTTTCTACTGTTTCAGTAAAAGAGGGAAGGGTGGAATACAGCGTTAAGGACATGGCACTCATGATGCTCACATTGTGAGCCTAACCTGAGCAGCTGGTGCTGAATCTTTCATAAGGCCAAGGGTCAGCTCAGATTTACCATGTGCAAATCCACAAGGATGGCAGTTTGTGGTATACTATCAGCCTTGTTGGCGTCCCTTGTGCATACGGTAACTTGGCACAGCAAAATCACACATGGCTCAACCACTTCCAACTTGGCTTTCTTTGAAGACTGTAGTTGATCGCTATGGATTTTAGGATAATTCTAACATGTACAGTGAGGAGTGAACCAAAAACGAACCCCCCTACACATTTAACTTCTTATTCTTCCACATTTTATCTCAACTGCTGCCTAAGTGGGTGCAAAATCATATCTGATCAAGTTGACGAAGTCGACATTACAGTGTTTTTGTTTTAATTTATGGTACATGTTTAATCCGCCTTTCCCTCAGCTTCCATTAAAACACAGCCCAAAGGCCTCACGCTACAGCCCGAGATTGTTCCCAGGCCCTATTGTTGTTGTTTTTTTACAAGCCTTCAGAACATATTACTCAGTCAGGTGATCAGAGAGCCTGCCTCCCTTTCCCAGGATTATTTTACTGCATGAAAAATGGAAATTAATTCAACATTTAGATCTAAAACAAGACAAATGAATGTGGACATAACTGTGATGCCTTTACCTGGCGCACAGAATAGTAAGTTTGCCGCCAAGTTTGCAAACTCGTAGCCAGGTCCATGGCTACAGTCCCAGATAGATCTCAAAGTCGAACAGATTTTGACGAATGCACATAGTACATGTTTGCTTGCCAATAAAGTCAGAATCCATCTCTATGGACCACCCCCATCAACTTTTCAAGTAACCTAAAGTTTAGATAACTTATCAAGGAATAGTTCCAATAAAGATTAATCATTCTCATGTCATTCCAATTCTGTCTGCTGAATATTTAATAGGTCTTCGCCAAAAAAACGTAAAGTTTTCTTCACATACAATGATGGTTTATAGTGATCAGGTGCTAAAAAAGCTTAAAAGAGCACTCTTAATGTAGTCCCTAAGATTCATGTTCAGTATATACGGTACACTACCATTCAAAAGTCTTGGGTCAGTAAGATTTAAAAATGTATAATAATAGTAATACTTTTATTCAGCTAGGATACATTAAATTGATGGAAGGTGTGTAAATAATTATAATGTTACATAGGTTTCTATTTCAAATAAATGCAGTTTTTTTTTTATTATTCTGAAAAAATGTATCACGGGTTTCATAAAATATTAAGCAGAACATTAATTTTTTCAACATTGGTAATAATGTTTCTGGAGCACCAAATCAGCATATTAGAATGATTTTTCAAAGATCATGTGACACTGAAGACTGAAGCTTTGCCATCACAGGAATAACATTACATTTTGTAATGTATCTGAATAGAAAAGTTATTTTAATTTGTAAAAATATTTACTTTTTAATGGTACGGTATAAGCCTTACAAAGTGATACAATAGGTTTATGTAATGAAAATATGTGAATGAAGTCATTATTCACAGATTTTATTCAACTCCGCTGTGAATCTCAAATATGCCTTTTATGGTGCACGTTGGACATCAGTAACCTTAAACATTACTGGTTGTCAAACGTCTCATAACAAAATTTACCGTTTTTTTATGGCAGGCAATGGTCAAAATCTTGCAAAATAATTTAAAGGGATAGATCAACCCCATACTTGTTTTTTGTTTTGTTTTTTTTCACAAAAACAGGTTTGGATCAACGTGAAGCTGAGTAAATAATGACATAAATATCATCTGTGGTTGATCTATCCCTTTAAATCCATTTGTGTGAGCGCCGGTTAAACTGTAAACTTGGAAGCTGTAACTTCTGCAAAATTCATCGTCACAATCTTCTGTGATCTCATGTTTCTTCGACTCCAGTTGCTAAAAATTTGATCTTAGCAGAGTAGCATAGGACAATAAAATAACTGTAAAACAAATGCTAGCATCTATAATTCAGCGTGCAGTCCTGTATCTGCGATGCCTCAGTCCTGCACGTGCTCTGGCACTGCGATTATTCACATATTGTACCACTGATGTCAGCGAGCTAAAATAACAAAGAGTGGAGCTGCGTTTCATTAAAACAGACACTTCAATAAACACCCCAGCCACTTAGATACTCGCTCACAGCATATATATTCCCTGTCGTTTAAACCTTGGCATGTTTGGAGTGTAAGCGTTCATTAAACATCACCCTGAGAAGACTAGCAGATGAGGCTTGGTTGTTGCGGCTAACAATCTCGGCTAATGTCATTTGATGCCGCTTACAATGCAGCTATTAATAGCTAGCTTGAATGGAGCAATTAATAGCTTTGTAAGATGTCATATAATGCTTATACAAGCAATATTTAGGGTTGCCTTGTGCCGTTCTCCAGCCATGGATGAGCACGTTGTGTGTGTCAAGACCGCTCCCCTGGGCATCGAGCCAGGAGACTCGTATTGGCCAGCCACATTAATTAAAAGGCCCTTCGATAGCTTCAGCCAAATCTTCCATTTGGTTCATTCACAGTAAGCAAACATTGACTGATTTTAATTGTTTATACCAGATTGCCACTTACCATGCTGATCGATAGTTGCCCAGCTCTGCCATTTCAATCGATGGGATTGATGCACACATGGGAAGACAATCCGTTGGTTGCACCGCTATTGGTGCACTCAGCGTACATAAGTGAAGAATCTCAGATGGTTCACTTTTGGTCTCGGCTGTTAGGCATCTGTGCCGAGATCTATATGAAGAGCTAATGCAGTCAATCTGACAATTCCCCATTAAACAAAAAGGCTTCACAAAAAGCTGTATTGGCAAACTAAATACTACCTAAATCACTCAGCATTCATTTTAGTGAGCATTGACTGGGACTTTCAGCAGCACTCTTAATGTTGTAACTGAGTTTTGGGATTCACTGCAATGTTAGGATCTGAAAAGAGACGTTTAAATGTATGAACAGTTCAGTTGTATTGTGGACAAATGGTTCTAAAAATTTAATGTAAGTGATGCCCTTCTGTTTGCATGTGTCTGACTGACGGATGCCCTTATGTAATTGACAGGGTGGCTATGCAGCATACAGATATGCCCAACCAGCCGCAGCAGCTGCAGCGGCTTACAGTGACAGGTAAGAGTCTTGTGCTTTCTGTTTGTCTTTTGGTATTTGGTTGATGCATAAAACACTGGTGATTTATGGCTATGTATATTAGTTTTGAATGCATCTTAAAATTGTTGGTTTTGAGAATTTTCTGAGATTCCAAACAGTGAACCATTCCAATTATCTAATGAAAAATCACACTTTTTCAAAACGAATGGAGCTAGCTATCCAGATTAATTTAAGAAATAAAAAGGGGGGGGGGGTGACAAAGTTAGTGTGTTAACTTAACATATTTAATTTTTAACACTATGGTTTTTTAATTCTTCTACCAAATTTGATAATGTTATTCTTTCATTCTGCTTTTTAAAAACAGCCCTAGTTTTAAAAAGTAAGGAACATAAATTTAAATGTAGACATGGAATTTGCTTCGGTTTCTACACAGTCAGAGAATAAAAAGCCATTTGTTTAGTCTTAAAAATAAAATCTTTATATATTATATTGTTCTTAGTATTTTATCTCACACAGTATATATGAAGGTATACTTTTATACTTTTTAAAAGTTCTTTTAGATTAAAAAAAAAATACTGTTTCCAAAAAAAATAAGAAAAAAATCTATACTTTCTTACTATACTCTAAGAAAAAATGCATTTATCAATTCACTTCATTGGGTCTTTCCTCATTATTTGACGAATTAAGATTTCAAAGAAATCTTTCTCTGATTTCAAAGAATAATGTTTATGAGTATACAGACCATGTATTTTAATGCCTTATGCACAGCAACTTTTAACTGTATTTGAGCTTTAAAGTCATTCTTAAAAAAGGGTTTACTCATCTCTGAAGTTCCGGAATGAGTTTACAGATCTGCTCTCTTATTAAACTGGATTAAATTAGATCATTTAGACTTTGCTTCCCTATCTTTGATACTCTCTCACCCTTTAAACTTGAATTCAACCTGAATTTCCGTAACCACTTAGCTTACTCACTTCAGGCCACAGGTTTGTGTGTGTGTGTGTGTGTGTGAAGACGAAGGTAGT
The DNA here is from genome assembly GCF_003368295.1 of Carassius auratus. Lineage (NCBI taxonomy): Eukaryota > Metazoa > Chordata > Actinopteri > Cypriniformes > Cyprinidae > Carassius > Carassius auratus. Next base: position 11,171,320 of record NC_039288.1, on the reverse strand, counting down.
GCAGGGTTGTCAGTAATTTATCCAGGACCTGTGGGGACCCTGTCAGGTTGGATCAGGCCAGGCACTGGTTTAATCTAAGCAAGATTGAGCGTGTCAGTGCCGATAAGGCATGGCCCTGCCTGCCAGCCTGAAGAGCCCAGATAATGTAAGATTTATCAGAGCCAAGCACAGATCCACATCAGAGCAGGTGACAAGACTGGCATTCCACCGCACTTATTTCAGCCCCCTTCCCACGTCCCCTCTTTCGCTCCAGCTCTCCTTTTCTCTCTCCACCTCTTTCTGCATCGCTTGTCATTCAGCTCCTTGCTTTCACATAAGCCAGCTCTGCGTTTCGCACTCTAATTTGATATGTCATGGTGGAGGGGTTTAATAGTAAGTGTTTAAATGATACAGACTCCTGAACTCACCTCTTAACAGAGTATTAATTCTGTTATCATTTACTCACGCTCATGACTTCTTTCTTCTGCGGAGCAAAAAAATAAGATATTTTGATTCCATACAATCAAAGTCGGTGGAGTTCAGAACCACATTGGATCCCACTGACTTTCATTGTTATGAACAAAAAACCAACACTGACATTTTTCTAAATATCTTCTTTTGTGTTCCTCAGACAAAAGAAAGTTATGTGGGATTGGAGCAACAGAATGATGACAGAAGCATAGCTGTTCTTAAAAAAAAAAAAAATATTGCTCAAAGGCATAGTTAACACATAAATTAATATTTTTTGTAAATCAATTTGTGTTTAATCGCTTGTTGTTCCAAACCTGTAAAAAAAAATTAATCTGTGGAATATAAAGGAAGATATTTAAAAAAATTTACTTGTTTCCATACAGTGGAAGTTAAAAGTCGCCATAACTTTTTAGTTATGAAAAATTTTCACATACAGAAAAGAAAATGGTGTAGAAACCCTTTTTATTAAGAAAATGGAAGTAAATTTCACAATCATTTACAAAGAAACAGAAAATAACAACATTTCAATTAAACATTACATTTTGAAACTAAAAAACTAAAATAATATTTTCTTATAACACATACTCCAATAATCTTTCTTTTATGTATGATATCTCTCCAATATATTCTTCTGTGTTCCGCAGATGAAAGAAAGTCACAATTTTCATTTTTATTATCTAATGGAAACCATTTTGAAGGAGAAAAATCAATCTTGCTTAGTCCAGCTGGAACTAGCTATCTAGGTTTACTTTAGAGTGGGTCATTCCCGCGGCCCGGTTAAGCTGCAGGTTAAGTAGCCCGGCCCAGCTGGGGTGTAACGGGGATTCCCAGCCACCCTCGTCTGCACTGTCTGTCACAAGCAGTTAAAATCCCCTCCGCTCAGCTCTCTCACTCCACTGAGCTGGCCTGACCTTTGATGTTGTAATAATCCCAGACGACAAAAACCTGGTCAGATCCGATAGTATTTCCATATAGCATGTCTGGGCCCAGGATTTTGCCCCTCTTTCCTCTTTTCTCCACTCCACCCATAGGCACCCGGCTCAGCCTGCCTTATCTGCTCCCCACAGGCCCTCATTTGCAAGCGTATGTTTGTAGGGAGAGTCAACAAATGAAGAAGGGAAGTGTCGGGGGTTAATAAATAAATAAAGGAAGAAGTAAGGCCCATCTTGGACGAATTAGTTCCAAATTGGTACCAATGAAAAGAGCCAGAGAACACCTCCACCACCACCAGCCCAGTGCCTCTTTACAGTGCAGCCTGGGTAAACAAGAGAGGGCAAAGGAGCATGAAAAGGATAAAGAGAGCTGTGAACATAAACTCCCTGCCCCCTTCACTCGCTTTTTTAATGCACACGCACAACAACACAAAATCCAAAGCATCCCTACATCTCTTTCCTTGCTGGGTCCTCTCTGTTCTGCATTACCTTTAGAACTTTGTAACTTTTAAAGTTTGAATTTGCTAATGTTGTCATTTAAGGAACCATTTACAGAAAATGTTTTTATTTAATTATTTTAACTTGATTTATTTTTTTTACTTGCTTACACAAGTATGAAAACTAACGGAATTCATATATTTTTGTATTTTTTATGTATGAACTTTTAGTGATACATATTTTAGTAATGATTTTTCAAATAAGAATGTTAATGAATTGCATAAACCATCGCATAATTTATCAAATCCATTGCTAGGAATTATTGCTTTTTGTGCTGATGATTTTCCACCAAAATTGTGTCCCTTCCTGGAGGATGATGTCAGTAAGCTTGCTTTTGATCGTTTAAAGGGATTATATCATGGGAAATAAATTATATAAATTATGACATGGAAAGTGATTGTTAAAACAATTACACAACATCATTTTGATTAGATGAATGAAAAAAACATACTTTTTCTTAAAAAATAAATTTGTATTTATTTACAAAATGGCAACATACACTCAAACAAGGGTAATAACATTGTTTTAGATTCACCCAAATGTTCACTTAATTGTGATTTTGTGATAAAAGAATACTAACATAATTTCCATCTTTTAAAATTGTGAGTTGAATCATTTAACCCGTGTGATACAAGTGTAATGCATGGTCGAAATGAGCCTGCAATGCTGCTGTTGGTTCTTCATTTCTGTTTCCCATTTTCTTCTCTTTTCTACTCTGCTGAGTTTTTTCAATGTCTTGTCCCTCTCACACCAATATAACTTTTACCACATGCTCATAAGATAAAATACTTTTACTCCAAAACAATAACAGAGCACCTATCACTTTTAACACACTTACCTTTATACCATGTATTTATGGCAGGTCAATGATTGCATTTTTATCAGACAGAAAGAAAGAGAGGGCAAGAAAGAGAGGAAGGGTGTAGTGATAATAGAACTAGTTCAAATGAACAGTGTTCGCTGGTACATACCGTCTTCTTGAAGCTTCAATGCCCTCTCTGTTTCTTCCTTTCCCTGTAGCTATGGCAGAGTCTATGCAACAGCAGACCCTTATCACCACACGATTGGACCTGCAGCCACGTACAGCGTAGGCACTATGGTGAGTCTAGAAACATAATGCATGAAACATTCACCTTTCCCCTTACATTACACAGACTCAAGCACCCCAACAACATACAAGGCGGAGGCCAGTGCTACTACAATGATGCTCAAAGATATCACTGTACATTCTGTTGAATGTAATAGAATTTTGAATGGAATAACTGTATTATAATACTGAATGAAGCATGTGCTATGAGCTGAAGATATGTAGTTGCGTTGGCTAAAGTCTTAAATGATAATATTCATATTCAGGGTCCAAAATAACCAATAACCAGGCATAAATTTGCTTTATTTATACATACTTTACACATATATATATATATATATATATATATATATATATAACGTTAGTCACAACAATTTTTGGTTTATTTATTCATAGGTAGATGATAGTACCTTTTTGATTTAAATCGCTTTCTTCAGCTACATCAGGAATCATTCTTACAGATTGCTGGTGGCCAACTGGCGAAGTGTTTTATTTACTCTCCAAAGCCAGTTCATACTTGTATTTTGCACTTGGAAAGTGTTCATTTTGGACCCTGTTCACACTTTTTATAATACAATTTTTTTGTATTATTAATGTCAGGAGTATAGATAAATGTTAATATATTCAGAGACTCATCTGCTGATATATGTGTATGTGATAGTTTGTCAAGATAGATCCTGGGCACTTTGTATCTCATTAAATGCATTGGGGTAATCCAGCGTACTGACATTTGATTAGACCTTCCAAATGAGACACTGTCCTTTTCATATTAGCAAATGCGGGGATCGTCACCCCCGTTAATGTTTGTTTTTAGCTAGCTTTTGCAGCTAACATCAAAGATGAAAAATTCTAAAACTCCTATCTGAACACAAAAAGCGCTTTATGATTTGTTTTTTGGGGGGGGCTGTTGGTCGGGACTTTTCTCAAGATTAACAACCATCAAGCGCGTGCAGCAGTGTGCCGTGGGAGATTAAAGAAAAGGCAAGAGATAGAGGAAGAATGACGGGGGGGAAAGAAAGAGAAAAAATAAAAGATTCCATCGCACCCTACCTCCCCCTGCCCATGAGGCTTATTGGACAAACACTCTGCCTAAGACAAATGACTGGAATTTACCAAGTCGACATCCGTGTGATTCTCAAAACCGTACTATTCCCCGGTGCAGCTGCTAGCTAAAAGCTTTCATTAATTAAGACCATTTTTTTCCTCTTCATTTACTTAATTAAAACTGTGGCCTCTGTTGCTTTTTTGCCTCCTTTTCTTTTTTTCCAAATTTTCCTCCCTTTCTCAAGACTTCAATTTACCACATTAAGGCATAGCAAATATCCTTCGGCACTCCTCCGGTCAAACGAGGGCCACAGGGGGGCTGAAGTGGGCACTCAGAGTTCTCAGTGATGCCAGGACCGAACCGGTTGCGACTCAAATGAGCAGAACTCTTCTCAGTACTTGCACTGAGCCTGCTGAGAATGAAATTAATATAATTAAATCATATTTGACCAGTAGATCACAAGTAAAAAGTATTTAATAATGAGCCCCTCAGAGGGTTGGGGGGGTAAAAAGTAAGTTTGCTTTGCTCGCTGTTAGAACAGAATTCATGCCACGTTTAAGGCGTGTGTGTATTTTGCACAGGGTCGGAGCTGAAGAGAACGGCCCATAGAGCCTTTGAAGTTTTTTGTATTTGGCGAGAGCAGAGTAAGGCATACTGCTCTCTGGTTAAGGAGAGGGCTGAGAAAGTAGTGCATGCGTGTTAGATGTCTCCAATCAGATCAACCTGAGGGCCAGACGGCCATGATGGAGAGGTTCGATACAGAGCGACTGATGAAATACATTGGGCTGTTTTAGTCGTTAACCGGTTGATCCATGAAGCTCTGAACTCTGAGTTAAAATTCACATTGTAATTTCATTCCAAACTTGAAACAATATGCAAAACGAGACAAAAGGGAAGAAAATTTCAACCACTGTTCACCCCAAAGAATCTATTTAACACTGATTGGGTCCTTTTTGTTTTTCATCTTTGATGTTGCAGGCTAGCCTTTACAGAGGAGGTTACAGTCGCTTCACACCCTACTAGAGAGAGAATCAATCCAAACAAACAAACAAACAAAAGAAAGAAAACAAACACAAACAAACAACCCAAACGCCTGTACGGGTTATAAGCGAACCTTCCCCGAACAATCACATTTGAGTTAAAGCTCTTCTTATCAACCTGCAGTTATCCAGCATTTCTGTTGCTTGGCTATTGATTTGGAATCTGTTTTGTTTGTATTGAAATGTGTGGTCCGGTAGGGGAGGGGCTGAGTGACAGAGAGGAGGGGGGCCAGAGGGGTGCTGTCCAATGAGTTTTCTCATTTAGTCCCGCCGTAGATTTATGGGCATGAGCTCAGCTGATTTATGTGGACACAGAGTGGGCCAGGAAGTGAGTTTATTTGCCTTACTAAATGGCACAGCAATAAGCAACTTGAGCAAAACAACAGCAGCGCTAGACTTGCATACATATATTTGCAGTCTTTGCATTAAAGGCCCCACTGAACACCCACTTATTAGAAGTGACTGCTATTTATGAATATATAATTTAAAAAAAAAGTCCTAAGGTTTGCATATGCTATCTGTAAACTACTAATATGGCCTTACTATTTTTCTCCAGTAAATATCAAAGGGAAATCATATGGATATAAACATTAATTCGCAAAGCTCCGGTTTTGACTGTATACCAAAACTATATTGTAGTAGTGTTAAAAAATGATAGTTAGCTTTATAGTTAGCTACATGGACCCTTCATGAAGCATTTTAAGTAATTCTCTGTCACTCACACCCTCTTTCTCTTTGACATACTGTTCATCAACTCAATGAAAATTTATTGTCTGTATGATTGCAATTGTATGTCATTTGGGGATATTGATGTCAAGTTAGATGTTTATTTATTTTATATTTGGACAAGAATATTCCATTGCCACAGATAGACTTAAGATACATTTTATGGGATTTCAATATGTTGGTCGTAAGGTTTTTTTATATAGAATAATTGATTATTATTATTATTATTATTATTATTATTATTATTATTATTATTATTATTATTATTTTTGCGTATAAAGTAAAATATTTAAAATAAAAAATAGAAAATAATATATTATAAATGTTTAAAGCAGAAAAATTATAATAATAAAAATAACAATAATAATAATTTAATATATATATATATATATATATATATATATATTTTTTTTTTTTTTTTTACAAAGCAATAACATTTGCAAATCCGGTTACAGCTTCCTCATATGCAAATGTAATTGTATTATTTACAGGCAATGATAACAAGAAAATATCTAACAATTACATAATCCAACTATATTGTACATGTATTATATTATTTTTATGTATCTTTTTAATTCCTATTTTTAACAAAACCTGTATACAAGCATGTCTGCCTGTATCGAAGCACATATTCACGAAGGAAGGCCTCCAGCAAGGTTTCCTTCAGTTTTAATCTGTTAGATGTCACATAAAGAGCGTACCTTTAATCAAGGCCGCTTCTGCTGCTCAGAAAGCATTCTGTAAATAAACACAGTGCAGTAATGTGGAAAGAGAGAACATTCCCCACTGCACGGTCTATTGCACCCTCTAGCTGATGAGATGTCCAGAATCCCACTGCAACAACGGAGGTGACAGGGGGAGCAATTACCGCTCATTGCTGAAATCTCCATCACATTTACGTTAATATGCAAGATGCAGTCCACTTAAAAATAACTTAGCTAACAAAAAAAACAGAGATATTACAGGCAACATGGTCCAGTGTTGATTTGCTGTTGAGCTTTGAGAGTATGCAACCTAGTCATACATTTTCAGCACATTATTGGTCAAGTCCAAAATGTATGTAGAGAGGAGGCCAGCCTAAAAATTACCAATAGTTGTGGAAAGATTTATGTTATAGTGTAGGGAAAGTATTAGGAAATTGACAGATGTATCTAATTAATTAAGTAATAATAAATATATACAATTATATTCTCACAGAAATATAATAAATATATGTAAGCAAACTATTCCAAAGTTTGGGGTTTGGTAAGGAGTTTTTGAAAGAAGTTTCTACTGTGCACCAAGTGTTTATTTAATAAAAATACAGTAAAATAGTAATATTGTGAAATATCATTACAGTTGTTTTCTATTTTAATATACTTTTAAAAAGTCATTTTTAAAAGCAAAATTTTCACGTGTCACGTGATCCTTCAGAAAACGTTCTTAAATGCTGATAACATTAGCAAGTAACATTTCTTATTATTATCAGAGGTGAAAACAGTTGTTCTGCTCAATAGTTTTTGAGGAAACTGTGACTTCGACCTTCGATCAGTTGAATGCTTCTTTGCTGAAAAGAAAATATTAATAAAAAAATTATCCTACTGACCCAGAAGTTTTGTATGGTTGTGTGTGTATGTGTGTGGATTGATAGATAGATAGATAGATAGATAGATAGATAGAAAGAAAGAAAGAAAGAAAGAAAGAAGAAAGAAAGAAAGAAAGAAAGAAAGAAAGAAAGAAAAATCCTTAACGTTCTTTTCTCAATGGAAAAGCACTTATGCACTAAGGTGAGAGATTTTCCCCCAAGGTGACATTCCCCAGACCCGGCACTTTATTCAGGGCCTGTGATAAGACATGCCAGGCCTTCAGAGAAGAGTGAGAGGAAGAATGAAAGAGAAAGAGTTGGGGGTTGCAGTAATCTTCCCAGTGAAATAGGGCGTCTCTCTTTTCCTAGTTCCTCAGGGCGTTGATCATGTCCTTGTGTGTCTCACACACACACACACACACACGCCCCAGTAAATAGCAGCCTGCACCCCTCAAATGGAATTGTAAGGGTGGAGTTATAGAAGAAGGGGAAAGAAACCAGGGTGGAGAGGCAGCATCCAAAGTATTTACTCCACAGATTAAAGATAACAGCATTGAGTCAATAACCACTGATCTCATTTGGAGATACACTAGGCCAGCCAGGCGCCGTGGCACAGCCGTTCTGCTCAGTCTATTACCATAGCTGTTGTGGCTGCCTCTCAAGACACACCGTTCTCCTGTGAGTGTGAAATAACAGCAGCCGATTGTAAAACATAGATTAGATGCATTGCTTTTTTCCACCTTTGTAGGGAGAAATCTACAGCGCAACATAATATTTCACCTAAACGAATGTGTCCCTGCTCCCCTGTGCAGCATGCAGCTCACTTGGCTCTAAGAAAATGGCAAAACAAAAAATTGTTTAGGGAGCTGTACAACGGCAAAAACTGGGCAGGTGCTACAGCAAACAAGAGTTTAAAGACGTAGTTCAACCAAAAATGAATGAATGAATTTTCTTGTTTGACGCAAAATGACATACTGACTGTTGGTAGCCAAAGAGACGCCGGTAGCCATCGACTTCCATAGTAAGAAAAAATTCTATGGAAGTCAATGGCTACCGGCAATTTTTTGAATATCACCATTCTTCTAAATATCTTCTTTTGTGTTCAGCAGAAACGTATACAGGTTTGAAACAACTTGAGGGAGAGTAAATGATGACAGAATTATTTTATTTTTATTTTTGGGTGAACTATCCCTTTAAGTAACATTTATCAAATAAAATGTTATTAAAATAATCTTAAATGTCTTTTCATTTGGGACAAGTGTTTAAAATGGTTTTCTTAAAACATCCGAACTATTGTTTACCAGAAACCAAAATGCAAAAGCTAAAATCTCATCTGTGGGAATGGAATACCAGTGTTATTCATGCACTGTAAATAACATTTTGATTTTCTTTCTCTATTCAAGCTTATTTTGCTTTACATTTGTATTATGTCTGACTTCGAACAAATTGTCGTTGATGTGTATCAATATGAAAAAGAAAAGCAAGACAGGTGTGACATGAAAACATTGCCACTGTGTGTTAAACATACAAAGTACAAAGTCATTTCTTTTGTAAACGTATTAAACACCCTTAATAATATTATGTGGTGACATTTTTAAATAATATAATATAATAGGCTTTAAATCAAAATTGTTTACTTTTTCTGAGGTGAGCAGACAGCATATTATGTCCAGAAGTGAGTCAGCTCTGTGCTGTGTGTTGCTAAGGTGTTTACATTTAAATCCCTTTTCCATACATCGTGAATATTTACACTGCCCTCTGACCTCAGTTTCATTTATGTGGGAGACACAATTTTTATTGACTTAGCTGCATTCACATTTTCTAAAGCTTTATAAGCCTTTTTGAAATAAAATACGCATTGTGTTCAGTGCTTCCAGCCACACATTAAGTTAGTCCTAAAAGACGTTTAGTTTGACCGTATAAACCATGCTTCGTCTCGTTAAATATCTATGCAGAACTCTAAATGAATCTGATTAATTCATGCAAAAGACTATCATATTCATGACTAAGGCATTTCCATCTATATTTCAGACAATTAAACTAATCAAGCAACTATATTAGGACTCAATCACCCATTTATTTAATTCCAGCATTTAGGCAGAGAGAGAAAACACCATGCTGAGCATGAAATGACTGCTGAGGAGACAGTTTGCAGTCATCTAAACGAACGTGTGAGCTTGCAGATTGACAAGATGGAAGTCTCTGTCTTGCATGGACGCCACAGTGGGCCATTAAAAGATTGCCTGTTTTTAATTAGCTCTGTTAATGCAGTGATTTGTAAGATGGCACCCTGGGCCAGGGGCCAGTCCACATAGCAGCAGATTTTCATCTCTCTCAATTTGATGGCACAAATGTTAATTTAGGTCTGTTTTAGGGTGCAAACAGACTGGAGTATAAGCTAAAAAAAACTATTTTCTTTTGCATTTATCTAATCATTTATTTATTTATTTATTGAAATGTTACATAAAAGTTAATCATGTAATACAATTGTTTATTTTGCGTGCTTAATGCAACTGCGTAACTAGCACAGAATTATGTCAATAATAGACTCAAACTGGGTCACACTGGACAATAAAGCAATTTAATATTATATCTGCTGTTACCTCATTAACTTTCTGTCATTTAAAATTGTGTCTGTTCCCACTAGCTGTCTCATTGTGCATTTTTCTTCTGTCAGGGGATTTAAAAAATATATATTATTTCTTTTTTTTATATATAAGCAAAAACTGTACTCTTTGTACATAATACTGTATATAAATATATGTGAGCACATATCGCAGTACATTTTTATATGTATAAACTGTAGTATTAAATGTGTACTTGCTGTCCATTTCATGTAGGCTTACATTGTGAAATTTGCTGCTTATATGAATCGTCTCATCTGTTAAAATCCAACTGGTACATTCTGCTCTTCCATAGCCATTTGTCTTTGGACTTCTAGATTCAGTAGTTAAAGCTATGTACATAATAAAAAGTCATACTTAGCCATTTTTGTGTCTAAATAAAAGGAAAATTATAACTATCTGTGTTTAGTCATCTATGTTTTGTTAGACTTTATGCATATGGATGTACATTTAGTAATCTATTTATTTATTTATTTTGTTGTTATATATTTTAAATGGTTTTAATTATATATATAATATAAAATATACTTATTTCATTGTCTGTATTTTGTATTATTGTCTGTAGTAGCTGCCAGTTTTGTCACTTACATAGTAGATAGGACTTGGATGTAGAAAAGGAGACTTGGCATGTATCGTGTTACAAGTGTCTTTGGCTTCCATCAGCATGGCTGCCCACCAGCAGTTTTTCGTCTCCCTCAGTCGATTTTTGTTCATGTTTGTCAAGAAAAAACTTGGAGCCTCCCATGTCTGTTCCAGAGATATTACACCCCGAGCAGATAACAGAGGCCCATCATTGGGCATGATCAGTATGCCGGAGCACATCCGTGTGCCCCTCCAGGGATGGGTGAAGAACTACAAAGTCATCTTAAAATTAAAGCCAGCCCGCTCCCTCTTCTGAGGTTCCTCCATGCGGCACCACATCTCCCTGAATTAGAGAGCTTCTGTCAGGATGAGAGCCCCCAGGACACCCCGGAATCTCCTCCTCCTCCTTCTCTCTTTCTGCTCTTCTCTTCCTGTCCGGTGGACGTCTTTTCAGCTCAGTGTCGAACATCCTTCTCAGACTACAACGATATCACCGAGCCTCTGATCAATCCAGTTCACTCATTATGCTATAAATTTAGCAGAAGCTCTCCCTGCTGAGCCCTATTTTGACTTCAGTTACTCTAATCCGGGATTTGGGGGATAATTCCTCAATGTTTGTTTAGCGGTAGACCCAAGGATTGTTTCTGATATAGAGCCAGTGCATGAAGGATAATGTAATCTGAATATATTTTCATTCTGCATGATTTGCATTTTTATTGTTTAATTAGTTTATTTTAGATCATGCAAGTTCGAAAGTCTGAGACCATATTGAAGATCTAGGATTCAGAATCTAATTTAAACCTGGAAACCAAGTAAAACAATAATTTATGATTAAATTGTAAATTGTGTGTGTATATATATATATATAGATAGATAGATACATATAGATCTATCTATTCGTTATGCTGATAATATAATTTGAAGTTAAAAAAAGTGAAAATAAAATTATTATTTAATGTTATTATAATTATTTTTAATAGTTACATTGTTTCATATGAATCATTCAGTTAAAGTTTTTCTTCAAATTTTCATCCTTAAAATGTTGAATGGAAATGTATGAAATTATTATAATGCAAATAGAAGCATTGTCACTAATGGTCTCAGACTTTTGGGCCCCACTCTATGTGCATGTTAAAGATAGTCTACATGCACCTCAGTAGCATACATTGCAAATTAACTCACGTTTTCTCTATTTCTTTTGCATTTCTAGTAAATATAAAGAAAGAAGACAATGGAGAAGAGCAGCAGCTAAAAAGGAACAAAAAGGATAAAGGAAGTGTCAATGAAAAAAAAAACATACAAAAAGAAGTTAAGAGGAAATCCTTACACCGAGGCTGTCAGGAGAAGGCATTATATATCTCTGTGGGGATGCGAAACTGACGCAGTCAATCTGTGGATGAAAAGAGGAGCTTAGCTTTCACCTGGGACAGACTTTCGGGGTTGAGGAGAAGAGGAGAGGTCGTCATAAAACTTTTTATTTTTCTAAACTTTTTTAAGTTTATGGTTTCAAAAAGATGAGTGTATATATATATCTATATAGCGATATATATGTATGTATAAATATGTTACAAAAAAAAGAAGTGAAAAAAAAAACTAGCAACAGAGTTATGAATTAGTGCTGTAGGAGGGGGGATGGGGGTGTATATGTTGGTACTTCACACCCACCACCCCCCTCCCACCGCAGACCTCCTTGTCCGGCCTTTCGCTAGGAGGGTCAAGGGGGCCGGGCAGAGAGGCTAAAGACCCACCAGACACGATTCCATGTGGCCCCTCTTCATCCAGTGCCCTTGAATATATGGCACAGCTGGGTCTTCCATCAGTAGGTTTATGTCATGGTTGAACTGCATTGCTTCCTTGGGGAAAAAGGCCTTTAGTCGCTAACATAGGGAGCTGTTATTCATCCTGTTTCGATGTAAGCAGACAAACTCGCATGGGACTCCAAATTTCAGTCTAACAGTACATCAGGTTGCTATTCAGGTGTCGCATGGAACAGGGCTCGAAAAGACACTGTAAATAAACCACCAGAGCCCAGTCTGTCTGAAGTAGGGAATGCACTGTCATCCTGCTGTTGTTTGTAGCACAATACGAAAGGTTTTACTGGGATGTGTGCGTGCGTGTGTTCTTGTGTGCGAGTGGTTACGGGCTGAAGGGGGCTTTATTAGAGTCATGTTGGGTCGCGGCGGCCCCAGAGCCCAGGGCTACCAAAAAGCATTTCATTGTAGTGTTGTGGAGGTGGCCGTGCTGTGTAGTAAACACTTTTGTATGTGGTGTCATGAGGCTACAAATTAAGAAAATTGGAGCTGTCTTCTCGGTATTGTCACGGGAGTTTCACTATCCATCTTGAAAATGGGTTCCTGCCCACCGCAAGGTGGAAAACAATGTGCCAGTTTAGTCATACGGTTGCGAGCAAAGTTTTATTAAAAATCGATTACCTTTATACTTCTAACGAGCTCCATTTCAGTGACACATCCTTATATATTTAAACGTTGTACTAATTACATGCTGCTCAGCGTGGTCAACGTCGATTGTAGCCATTTACTAATGTTGTGTTATTGTATTACCACTATGAAAAACATTTATATATGGATATATCTATTTGTGACTTTGCGACCCTTCAAAAAGGATTGTACTTTTTTCTTAATTTTTTTTTTTGTGGGTGGTGGTCCAGGTTTATTTTCGGCGGCGATTTATGCAAGTATTGAGTGATTTTCACTCGTGTGGCGTTGTTCTGTTCGTCTCTATCTTTAGTTCAGCTACTGAATGTAATTCAACTTTTTATGTACGTCTTTGTTTTTTAAGCAGTACTTTGTAAATGTGGACATGGTAAACCGATTCTTTATTCTGAAGCCGAACCTGATGGAGTTATTGTACTGTCCAGCTGACACCTCTCTTTTATAACAGGAGCACTCCAGCTGGCCGACGGACATTATCATGACCCTGCAGGACTATGGCAGAAAAGACATAAGACGATTGGATGAGACAGAGCAGAATTATGCTCTTTGGTTTTTATCGACATTCATTTTCCTCTGTTGTTTTTTTCTCTTTATGCAAATGGTGAACAGTTGACCCACATTCAAAAGAGGTGTCACTCTCTAATCGATGATGGACAGCAGTATGTTATCCTGAGAAAGAAATGCACTGTAAAAAAAAAATGTTGCTGAGTTGCCTAAAAATGTGCTTCATTTGTTAACATCTAAATTGACTGGTTTTATTCAGGTCAACATTTTCATATTTAACAGGACCGAATCAACCTGCAAGCAAGTGGGTCAGATCAGGAAGAAATGCGTCTATAAAATAACAACTGCACGTTTTCCTGCTTTTTACAGTGTGTATTTTGGCTCAGTGAGAAGGAATGGTACATTTAATAGATAGCCCACCTCTACAGACAGCATTCCCAAGCTTTGCAAAATCATGCGCTTCCTCGGACTCAGGTGTTACATAACAGAACTGATGTGTTCCCTTCCATAGGTAATGATGTTACACTTTCTTGCTGCATTTTTCCTCTCAGAACAATACTTTATTTTCTACAAAACTGGTGACTCCTATCTCAGTGACTGTACTACTTTGTTAACCGAAGGATCATGGGAAACAGTTTGCTGGGTCAGATAGCGATGGGAACTTCAGTGAAGACGTGTTGTTTCAGGGACTCTAAAATCCAAGTGACGGATTCTGCTCTGGAAGAGACTGTGACTGAACAACCTAACAAAACGATGTCAATTCTACAGAGATCTGAGACCTCTGGGTTTATTTCTTTGCTTTAGTCTGTATGAGACATTACTTGTTTACATGTCCTGGTTTTTTCGACCCTGCTGTGAGGTATATATCAGCTTTTGCACTGTATTCTTTGGCTTGTTGTCTTCCCTCTACTCTCTGTTTCCTCTCAAACAGCCCATTACCTGAGCACCAAAGTCATTCGCCGTCTTCCTCGACCCAAAGCAGAGAACCAATGCAAACTGTAATCTGCTTATAGTTTATTGCCAGAACGACAATGAAACTCAAGTGCATGTATCTGCCACTTGTTCCTCCATACGAAACATCCTTCAGATCTACACTGGTCGTCTGCTCTAGATATTAGGGCAGGTGTAAGACCAGCTATGCAGCTCACCTGTGTCTGCAAAGTTCCCTTGAACTCCATTCAAACACAGTCAAGCCAATGGAAACAACAAACTTATCTTGGCAATTGCTTTTCCCAACACAAAAAAGGAAAAATGATGAACTCCTGCCAACATGATTTTCCTCATCGCCATTGCCAGATCCCTGAAGCACAAGAGTTTGAATGGAAGTCATGTTAGTTGTCTCAGTGATAGTTACCCTCCATGTAGTGTGTGTGTGTGTGTGTGTGTGTGTGCGTGCGTGCGTGTGTGTACATGTGTGTGCTTCCAGCTCTTTTGTTTTCTACTGAAAATATACAAAAGCTACTTCCTCTGTCATCTCAATATAAAATGTATTATATTAAAGGTTCTCTACATGTGCAACACAAGCTCTACGCAACAACAACAAATCTATCATTTGGGGTTTTATTTTGTTTTCATTTTCTCTCATTCTTTTTCAAATTTTGAAGTTGTTCCAAATACATAAGCGCAAAAAAAAAGAAAGAAAAAACACTTAGAAAAAAAAAGAAACCAATATAAAGTATTCTATTCAAAATGAAATGACGAAACTTCTGCTGTCCTGGATCTGTACTCTAAATTTCAGTTTTCTTTCTGTATGCATCCAATGTGCTTCAAACAACCAGAACTGTTTACTAATGAAGTCATTATATTATTATGATTATGATTATTATTATTACTATCATGATTAATATGGTTATAAATAAATATTTCTTTCTTCAATAACAGAGACTCAAATCTCTGATCTTGGCATCTGAATTATGAGGGCATTTACTCTACATGTACACTAAACATACTTTATATAATGTAGTCATATATACGCTATGTTTATCAGAGCTCACTGGAATACTCGACTCTGATTGGTCAATCATGCGTTATCTTGTTTTATCAGATATAGAATTGTTTAATAGCACACAATGTGTAATTAGTATATGGCACGTTTTTAAAAAGAAGCCTAATGTAATTGAATTAGAAGGGAACATAAAACATTCATAAATTATAGACAATGTCAAACCACACATAAATCCATTTTTCTCATAGTTTTCATAATTTATCATAGTCAAAGACACATTTTTTTTTTTAAACTCATGCTGATTAAAACAAAACTAGCTCATTGAAGGGACTGTACCAACTTTGATTAGTTAATTGTTATTAATGCTAAAGATAAAGACAAGCTTCTGCACTCATTAAGACAGCTACATGATTTGTTTTAGAATTAATTGGTATTTTAAAAAAGTAAATGAGTCAGTGCCTCACTCATTAAAGTCCTGAATGGATCAGTGTTTTTAATGAATCCGTTGAATAAATTATTAAATGACTCACTCATAAAGATGGTGAAATGTTTTGCTCCTGAATGAATTAATTTGTTTGAATGAATCAGATGAATGTATGATTCAAATGACTCTTTCATTTGTCACCACCAATTGCTGTGCTTATATAACCTGCAGAAAGAGTCACTGAAAAAAATCTCATTATTAATACACATACTGGAACAACAGGGATCATTTAGAACATGAATTAGTCACTTTTTGTTCAAATCTAAATAGGGTATGTTTTTCAGTTTTATTATTTCCTTTCTCTCCTTTTTCAGCCACTAAAGGTGTTGGTTCTTAAATACAGCAAATTAAATATTAACAATGACTGACTGGAAATAAATGGCATTCTAGTATTCTTCTAGAAGAGCTGCTGAAAAATATTTGACCCGATTTGTCGTAGGTCCTCCGGTTTGTATCACTGCCAGTGTTAAGTTGTAGAATTAAGAGTGAAAGGGATGATGGGAGTTCTTGGCCAATTTGTCTTTTGTTCCCTTAGGGCCACAAGACAAAGTGGTCCTGTCCATCTCCACAATGATCATTTACCTACACAAAGCAAACGAACCATCGATCCCACTCGCACCCTACAAAACAGCACAAAGATGTTCACATACCTACGCTAACGAACAGCTTTCCACCTCCAGCATTGATCCCATGGTTCAGTACTTTGTCATCCCCTCATTACACAGGCTGTGAAAGGTCTCGTCCAATCAAAGAAGACTTTACACCTCGTCTGGAGGTGTCCAGAGGAAGCTCTTGGAAAAAGGAACAAATGAGAAGATTGCTCTTGAAGAACAATAGCACGGAGCTTTAGTTATATCTCTTTGTCTCTTTCAAATGACAGTCTTTATATTTGTCAAAGAAAGAAACCAAACTCTTAACTGTTTGAAATGCAAACAAACCCGCATGATCCAGCTTCGGCAATATGTTCATAGAACAGGAAAGAAAGGAAAATGTACAATTTAAAAGAAAAAATCCAGTCATACTTGACCACATACCTTCAAAAATACAAGTTTTTTTAATTTTAAAATGCTTCAAACAAATAGCAGAATTCAGAACAGATGGGCAGTTCAAGCATCTTGGCATTTCTCCATCCCTTCCTGCACGAGAAAACCACAGCCCATCCAGTCATCTAAATTCCACTGTCAATTCTGCCTATGTAGAAATCATCCATTCATGGCCTGGTTGAAGAGTTGGTTCACTCTGGCCTTACATTGTGACTGACAGGCTTGACAAGCAAAGTTTCAGACACTACCCTAACCCTGCCAGCGGGACACAAAAGCCGCTATTCCCAGGATGAAAACTATTAAGAGTACATGCTAGCTTGCCCCCCTGTGCTCTGCAAGACTTGTGTTAATTACACATGAATATCGCATGTAACAACAGGCTATATCCTTTCATCTGAGCTCGGCGCGAGAGAGAGCAAGCAAGCAACGGAAGAGGGAAAAAATGGCAGCGCATTAATACTAATCACTGGTGCGGTAAATTAATTTCGGATTGCTTCTCTGGGTTCGTACAAAATTGTTTTGTTGAGGGGAAAAGGGAGATTAAAGCTTTAATTATACTTGGTAATACATTCCACAAAATAAATCCCCCCTATTTAAAGGTTCTCTTTCGATGCGGTAATGTGGTGTCTGTCACAAGGCAGGGTTATAATGAGACCCAGCAGACGAGGTGTTCACCCATTTCTCATTTTAAATTGAGCAGTAAAGAGTAGTTTTACAAGTCATTTAATTATTTGAATTTTTTTAATGATTCAAATATATATAAACATCATTTGAAAATATAAAAAAATCATTTATGAAAGTAACATTTTGCAAGGAAAAGAAATAAAATAATTGTTGGCTTAATATGAAAGCCATTTTCATAAAACACGTTTTTGGCTAATATAAAAATCTTTAATCTTTCAAGGTGATGGCGAAAGGAGCAATTGTGTAAAATTCTGTCATTAAACTTTACAAATGATATCATTTACTGAGTAGCATTCATTAACAATTATGAAGAATTTTAAAAACAACTTTTGGACGGAGGAATGTTTTGTCAAAGAAGCCAGAATCATTTTCATTCTGTATCTTTATCACTGCTTAAACAGGCATTTGAACTAACTTTATGGTACTTTTATATGTGTTTATGCGCGTTTCACTTGAAAACACCATTTCAATTTGGAGCATCACAAGTCTCATTAAATGACAATATTAAAGTAAATTTCATATTTGTTCTGCTTTTGAAACACAGAAAGTACACAGCAATTAAAACAATGTAATCCAATGTATGTCTCAACTTTTAACTTTGCATTCTGTTGGCTTTTCCTTGTAAGTATCAGCTAAATAAATAAAAATTAATCCCCATCACTGGGGAGGAAGATTATCCGTGATTGTAATGTAAATTTTGGTTTGTTCAGCAAAACTCTATATTTATATATTTTTCCAAGTCAAAATCTCTTTGTAAATGTTCCAGTAGAAAAAAGTAAGTCATACAGGTTTGGAACAACGTGACAGAATTTTCATTTTTGACTGATATGATTAAATATTCAGTGCAGTTAACACTTTAATTTGACCACATAAAGAACCAGTTCAAAATATCCTCTACCATTTAAGAGCTTTTGTCATCACTGTTGAATCTTATGAAAATCCTCACACGATTTTTATTCCTTACTTTTACCTGGCAGTTTGACAAGAACCAAGAAAAAGCAGTCATAGCGATGTCTGGCAAAGCATAACCACAGAAATAAAGAAATATCAAGGGAGAATAATAGAGATGGAGCGAGTGCATCAGGAGAACGAGAGGAAGTGGACTCTACTCGGACACGGCTGAGATTACAGACTCAAATGAGAGTAAATATTTACTAAGGGCTCGACGAGAGCAAGAGGGAGCATTCAGTCATCAAATAAACAAGCACAAACACAGATACACACACTCACTTTCTGCCCAGTGCTTGCTCCGTTGCTGGAAGATCTCATTAAATGCAGGTCAACTTTTGTCTGCCCACCTCTGGGCTCAGACTTCACTAATCTGCCATCACAACTGCATTGTCTAGCATTACACACACACACAGATTTCCAGACACAAGAGCAAACACGCGCTTGCTCCCCAGTGTGTGCTCTTTCTACAGGTCTCCAAATCCCACCACAAACAAACCACAAACAACACTGCTGATCTACTGCTAGCTTTCAGCACAGACCAGGAAAAAGAGAGTGACAGAGGAGTAATACTGCCTGCTTTCATTTCACTTGAACCCTCATGTGAATTCTTCCCCTTAGATACATTCAGCCTGCTTAATGAGAAATGGGTTGAAGCGAGCAAAACATTTCTCCTCGGACAGTCCCAGTGTATCTACTGTGTATACATGAATATACATTACAAACATGTGTTTTTGATTTGAGAGGTCAGCCATGGTGATGTTTTTGTAGAGGAAATGTATATATTAGCAGCATAAATTAGCACCACAATGTATTTGAAATGGAAAATAGATAAATCCAAGAATTATATATATAATTTATATGGTTTTTTTTATTTATGCTGTTATTCAGTCAGTGTCATTCAGAATCGTTCAGACTGGTTTTGTAAGTGAATCAATTCGTTCAATAACATCTGTATGATTAATTATTGGATCATACATCACTACTCATTATGACAGCTTCATGAACTGTCATAATTTACTCCCCCTTGTTAAAAATCTTTATGACTTTTTTGTTCTCTGAATTCAAAAGAAAATATTTTGAAAATTAATTTTCCATTGACCTCTATTGCATGTATAAAAACTACAATAGAACTAAATGGGATCCAAAACTTTTTTTCATTTTTAGGTAGACTATCTCTTTAAATTTCAGTCACACAAACCTACTTTTACCTTTGAAGACTTGGAATATAGTACAAGACCACTTTTATAATGCTTTTGCATCTTTTTTTGAAGCCTCGTCAACACCATTCATTGTAATTGCATGAAAATGCACGGCCAACATATTCATAAAGTCTCCTTTTGTGTTTTATAGAAGAAAGAACGTCATACAGGTTTGGGATGACATGAAGGTGAGTTAATGATGGTAGACTTTTCATTTATGGGGGAACTATCCCTTGAAGCAGTAAGGATTTGTCTTTTCGTTGTCAGGAGCTGGAAGTATTAGTTGTGTTTACTCCAGCTTTGTGATTAATACTCCTGTTTAAGGAAGCTCATCTGTCTGAGTCACACTCCGTCTAGTTTCAGCTGGCTTACAGCACCGCCTGTTTAAAATGGAAGCGTACAGTCATAGTAATTCCAGGCTGGGTTTATTACATTATTGTTATTCTGGTTCGGTTGAAGAATGCTTGACTGTAAGAGTAACATCATTACCCAGGCCATGAAGTACCAGTCATGTTTAACAGAATCTGAAGGGAATGGTGAATAGACAATTGGATATTAATTGCACACATTTAAATATTCGCGGAATAAAATGGATTATAAAAAAAATGAACAATATGTAATGTAGAATTATCACTGCACCCTTTCTACCTCTCTAGTCCTTTTGCTCTCTCCTTCTTTCTTCCATTCAATTTTTTTTTCAAATGCCCCGAGGTCCATGGAGGGTTTTTCTCTTCCTTACTGCTGTTTAAAGAGATCACATAAAATAGAGGGAGAGATGCAGGGGAGCTGTAATAGTGCTGGAATATTGTAACTATGGTGACGAGCAGCCCAGTGATATCCTTCCTCTAGCTTTATTATGGGAGTTTATCATGACCGTTGTCAAGTTTATATGTTGAAATCACTCAGGCTCAGGAGTTCAATGCTTCTTCTGACTTGAGTGGTCTGGGTGGTCTTGAGTGGTTGGTGGACTTCTAAATGAGGAAGCAAACCCGTTTTTTTATTTTTATTTATTTATTTAAAGTAATGATAAATGTTGTAATAAAAGTAATGCTAAAAATAAATGTTGTAATTTTAAACGTTCTATTTAAAGAACAAAAATTTTCCGTTTCACAAAAGTATTAAGCAACTGTTTTGAACTTTGATAATAGTAAGAAATGTTTCATGAGCACCATATTCGTGTTTTTACTGTATTTTGGTTAAATAAATGCACCGTAGTTGAGCATAAACACAATATAATCTTAACAACACCAAACTTTTGAACAGTATAGTGTAAATGTCATAAAAATGCATTTTGTGTGTGTGTGTGCGTGTTGCCAGGTTTTTATAGTAAACTGATTTTTGATGGATATCATGGTTTATTGTACATGTAAATACACTCACTATAGATAAGTCAATCAATGATACCGTACTGTCATCAATACTATATTTATTGTGCTTGTTTAAACATACTTTTATTCAAATCAAAATGACATTGCTTCAGAATTAAAAATGACAAGAATACATTGCAAAGCAGATTTCTATATCTTTTGTTTGTTACAACTACATGTTGTTTTTACAGTAATCTTTAATTTAACCGAGCTCAGTGTTTGCTAACAACCAGCTGTGTCACAAATCTTGATTTCAAGTGAGTTCATTTTAATTTGGAGGTGACTAAAAGTGGTCTTCATAGGTGAGGTACTTTCTAGTTAGTCCAGTCATTTCCACAAGTTAACCTATTCAGGCCAATAAGCAGACAGGCTTTGAACATCAAAGGTAGAGGGAAAAAGATTCACAGTGCAGTCAGCCAATCATAGTGATGTGAAGGCACTGAATCCTCTCGCCTGTCCTTGCCTTTATCTTTCTCATATTTATGCCATGTTTTTGAAGATTTGTGAGAACACGATGAGTAATGCTACTTTTTAAAAACAGACCTCATAGACCCCCACCTCATACTTCATAATGTTTGTTTTGTTGTATATTTTTAATGTCTATTATTTTTATCTCTGCATCTTTATATCTTCTCATCTCCAATAGGCACTGCCTCTTCTGATAAAATGCCTGTAAAGACAAGAAACTCTTCCTGAAACCCTTTCAACTGAATGTGCATTGAAATGTGATTGTCTGTCCAAGACCAAGATCATTGACCGAGATTTCTGTCCTTTTAAGCACACGTAGAAGCCCTGAATGAGCTTGCCCTAGTTGTTTGACAAGAAATGACGGGAGTCTGACTCCATGAATTAACCGGGCACAAGCAGGACTACTGGGAAAGGAGAAGAACATGTCCATCCCTGCCGAACAGAGCAGCCACGTGTCTTGTCCCAATTCGGTGTGTTTTGATAAAGGACTCTCAGAATTAAAAAGAGTCCTTTATATGTGAGCGATTAGAGGCCTCGGAATCAGAGGATATATTCATTTCCTCTAAATGAGCTTATATATTGGCATTTTTCGTTGGGTTTTAACATGGGAGCAATGGACCATTATGTGGGTGAATGACATGGGTGAAAACAAGATCATATTTTACCCTAAAATCAAGAAAAATAATTATATATATATAAAAAAAATCTGATGATTTTAGATGTTTTTCACAATAATGCCAACTTCTCATTTCCATTTTGCGTTTGGAATTATTTATCTTTGTATTTATTAATGTACTTCCCATTATTCTCATTGGTGATTCATATTAAGGTAATACACTTTATTTAAACTGGCATAATTTGAAGCGAGCACAACAAATGCTAGCATTATGCTAAAAAAACTTCATAATTTATGATTATATAATTGTTTTTGTTTACAGTCATGTACTTCGGAATGAATATGCCACTTTTTTATTTTCTTTTTGTTATTTGTATACTTAAAAAAATAACCTTCAATACGTTTTTTTTAAAAATCTCTTTACGCCATTGTTCTTTTGATTCGAGGGTGAAATGTGACCTATGAAATTGTGAAATTCACCCGTATCAAGTGTTTTTTCATGCCACGCAAACTGCAAATATCACACATCAGCCAAAACTTTCAGAATCAAGCAGTCGAACGGTCTAAAAGAGCGGGGGCTTGAGTAATTCACTCAGCACGCTGACTCAGTCACTCTCTTGTTAATTAATGAAATTGCTTGAGCGGTTTCAGGTTGGTGCCTCATTGGACTGGTACGCTCATTGATATCTTCCTGTAGAGCGTGGGCGTCAGGCAATGTGCAGAGCCACCACACAGGATTGAGTGCTGAGTGCATGTGCTCGCATGGCATGTTTATCCACTTCATTATTTAGTGTTAATTAAGTTGGAAGCCTTCACCAGTAAGGCAGAACAGTAGCATCTGCTGTGGGACAGAGAAAAAGAGGGGCGGACAAGCCTGTGAATCTGAGATGAGGGGGCCACTTTCACAACCGAGAGGAACGGAAACGAACGCCAACGTGATAAGTCTTTAGTGGACCAATTAATGAAGTATGTAAGGTGGGGAGGGGCCGGTGGGACAGGACAAAGCCCTGGCATCTGGGTGGGAAACACATTACAAGAGCCTATTCTGCTGTTTGAACACCCATAAAAGGTGCATTAAAAAAGGGAGGCCCCTTTAACACTTCCCTGTTGTGTACTAGTCATCCCTCTGCGCATGGGCATGACTATGGAGCAAAAGTGTCCATTAAAGGTTTAATGGTCCTACACTCATAGGACGGTCGCCCCACACTCCCCAAAGTCCCCGGACTCTAATCGTCCGCAATTAAAAGGGAATCATGCGGGCAAAATAACTGGCCAAATGCACCTCAGAGAGAACTTGTCAAGAGACAGAGGGGACCTCTAATGGTTTTCGAATGGAAATATTTGTTGACTTCAGCAACAGGGCTGTGCAACTTTAAAATCTGATTGAGGGAACCGGAGGAGCTCTTTCCCAAGCCAAATGTAATTATTTCCAGTGCCGAAAAACTTTTCTCTCTGTAGAAGTGCCCTCTGAGGAGCTGCTGTTAATGTTTATTTGTGCTGAGAAGAGGGAGCACATCTCTACGTTTGGTTTTCAGAGTCAGTAACCGGGAAAAACCACAAGAGAGGTCAAAGGTCACTTCGGTCCACAATCACTCCTTATTTATTATCAGTCTTTCTTGCCTACTTCTACCCACCCAGTCCTGTCCCAACCCATCAAGTCCCTCTCAAAAAACAAATTAGCATTACAAATAGACCTGATTAACTGAAATGAAAAACAAGTGGGTAGAGTAAATAAATAGAGCATCCTATCCTGACCACCTACACGCCATGTAAAAGATTTCTGCACTTAACAAACAAACAAATGGCACAGCTCTCAGAAGAAAAAAAAGAAGCATTTTAATTGCAGCTTTGATCGTTTCACACACTAACAGCTGAGATGTTGACTATTTTTTTATTAGGTGTCATTATGCCGTATGGAGAAGAGATTTTTCTCATCCCATCCTGGGGAAAAAGGCACATAGGGGTTCAGCCTTTAATGTCTAAAAACCTGAAATAAAAATGTATCCCATAAGAATTTGTTTTAATATGCAGCAGTACATTTAGGTACATTCTCAATTAAAAATGCATGTTACCAGCAGGCTTCAGAGGTGGATTATTTATTATATATTGGCATATGCTAATAAATACGCCTCGACATAGTCAAAGTGTGTCTCAGATAAAAAATTTATATTGCTTGTGGCCCTCAGACGCAGAATATGCTACTAATGGTGTGGTCGTTTTTATAGGCGCTCTTTCCCGAGGGGTTTCAGACAAACCAGAAGACATACAGAGAGGTATCCAACCTGATTTAACCTGTCACTTATTGAATTCAGATTCACTGGTTACCTTAAATGCACAGTTATTATCAGCTGTGGTAGAAAAAAATTGCATGCATTTTTCATATTAAAGGAATTTGAGATAATTGTGCGACATGCAAGAGGAGCTTACACAGTTGTCAACTGCTATTAATCCCACACAAAGCTTCATTATAAACATACATTGGAAGCTCATGTTTTTTATATCTCCTTAGATTGGCAGAGTATGTGCATGTCTGAACCACATACGGCTAGGATCAAATACCATCTCATCTATCTTCATGAGGGTTTGATTCTGACAGGGTTTGACAGCACTGAGACTTCACTCTTTTTGATATTGAGCAGAGAATAAACTGAGAACAAAGGTATAGTGTGCTGCGAATGTATGTGCATGGAGAAAGTGGGCTTCAGTGTATTTCACCACATGACCGCATATTGATATGGACTGTTTCAAGCTTTCTGGAAAGCTCAGGGACAAAAGTGCATATGAGGTATCTGAGAGGAGAAATATCAAACAGACATTTGAAGACATGACTCTGAGCAGTTTGAAAGTGATGCACCAGTGGTTGCAAAGACTTGTGCAGACAAGACTGCCATCTTCTGGCCTTAAAGTGCCAACACAGTCTTATAGACGGACTTATGAGTAGTTACCTGAATTCTGAGGTTAGTGCATTTTGAAATAGAAAACTGCTTATGTAGACAGATCGTGTTGCTCTGTTTTTAATGGTTTACAACTTCAATTATGTCTCTAGTTTCTTCTGTAACCATCCAGACAGGAAACTGTATTACTCACTTTATCAGACTCATGATGCAATCCACTACAGACTCATTACTGTCAGTACATTGGTTTTAATTAATGCATCCGATAAGTTTAATCACTCCCTAAAGTTGGCTGCATTTGATCCTTTTCTCATAATTGTTCACTTCATTAAAACTTACTCAGGACGGTAAATCTGAAAACAGATGGTAACACACCAGTGAAGGACTTAAAGGACTAGCCGTGACAGGTGAGCATCGAGCACAAATTGCCCTCTCTCTTCTGAAAAGTGCTTAGCTTGTCTCCAAAAGAGGCTTGGGAAGCATAATGGCTATTATATAGCCGGAAAAGTGATGGAAAAGGGGTACAGCCAGACCATTTTGCTACCTTTTTGTTAGCTTTTAGCTCTCTCTCCTGCTATTTTCTCATTTCTTCCCCCCTTCTCTCTTCATGGCAGCTGTAAAACCCGGAGAGAGACGGAGAGTTTCATAAAGCAAGGTTGGCAATGAATTACAGAGGCAAAAGAGATCAGTTATGGACAACACAGCCTGTGAAAAAGAGCACAAAGAGGATAGGGGACTAACGGAAAAGTGAGTCGAGACAAGAGATGTTGGGTGATCTCAGATGACTGGAGGGAAATCATAAAAAAAAAATTTAAACAACTGTTCTGATTGAGCAAACAGTTGCATCAGAGTGGGCCAATGGGTATTGACTGTGAAAGTTTAGATCAAATGCATTTAAATGGTTTGTGCTTTCCGAACGTTTTGGTTTATGTGTCTTTGGAATTGAAAGGAGCAGAACTTTGGGATTTATGGATCCGCTTCACCTAAAGTCACATATTTTTTGAAAACTGAGTGTGTCTTTAGAGCTACCAATGCGTAAGTTAGTTGTCTTGTATAGCCAAACTCTTGACTTATAGACATTCACTGCAGCTATGTATATTAATTGCTATGATATTCTGCCATATGATATGGTTTGTGAAGTCATTCAAACAGCCACATATTCAAAGTTGATTTGTCATCAGCAGTTAATCCAGCATGCTTGAATATGAATGAGATTTAAAAGCTACAGCAAATAGATTTGTTACAATTTTTTAGGACATTTAGGACATAATGTTGGTCTCTTCCTCACAGGCAGCTATCATATGACTTCAGTATACTGTGAAAATAGTGCATGAGACATATGGTCTACTGAGCTTTTATAGCGATTGCTGTTCTTTATGGAGCTATAATGGAAATGCGCAGCATGAATAGGAATCTTTTGTGTTCCACAGAAGAAAGCAAGCCATACAGGATTGGGACGACATGTGGGTGAGTAAATGATGACTTTAAATTGTCATTTTAAGAGGAATTATCATTTCAGCCACAGGCTGTGCCAAGTGATTTTCCCTGTGATGTGTACTGTAAGTCATTTTGGTTAAAAGCATCTTTGAACAGAATCAGTGGACACTACATTTGCCTTTCAGTTTATCTATAGTATATTTAACCTCCATTCCAACTATCTAATTAATAAGGAACCAACTCTTATTTACAATGATGACCTGGCACGGCACAGAGATAAGGAGCCACATGGCCACAAATGCACAGTGGATTTAGATTCCCGGTCTGAGCCAGTGATATCTGGCTGCTGAATCTCATCCTCACTCCAGCCAAACCACACTTCTTTTCCTGGGCATTTCTTTCAGATTTTGGATTGTGCTTGGCTCAGAGCTTTCCTCATAGCATGTGTTAATTACTTGGAGCTTTGTAATCCTTTTTTATGGCTTATTTATCCTTCGGTGGTCTTGGCTTGCTGATAAAAGCTTTATAAATGTATTATTTATACATTTTGCATATCTTCATCAAGGCAGCAAAAGGCAGAATTAGAAAAGTAGACAAATCTTGTAATTTTTTTTTTCTTCCTTATGTAACATTTGCTCCTCATTCCTGCTAGTGGTTTGGTGGCAGAGCTCCAGGACTTACGCTGAAAATCTAATTTGAGAAGCTAGTACAGAGCCAAGTCCAGGAGCCAAACATAAATCTGCTGGAACATAGTGCTGGATGAGCATGAGCTCTCCACTATCACTGCTCCACATCTCATGACCAATCCCTCTACAGCTCCTCTCTCTTTATACTGTATGTCTCTTTCCTCGGATACTCTTCCTTGTTCTATTTATCTTCATTTCTCTCCTTCTTTCCCCTCTCTATCAGTTTTCATTTTCTTTTCTTTTTTCATGTATCTATGAAATCTATGTATCTCTTAATTCACCATGGTTTCCTTTTGGAATTTCTAATGGGGTTTTAGACTTTCATATTTCGTTGTACAGCATTTATTGCACACAAACTTGCATTTGTACCATTAGTTACTAAGAAGCTGAATAATCTTGACTGTCCAGTTAGTCAAGCACTATAACCATTTTTTGGACCACAGACCTTATTTTATTTATATATTGAAAACAAAATGAGATTAATGCTATTAAAACAAATAAGAAATTCTTAAAGGAAGCAATGGCTCAATTCTCTTCACAGTTATACAGCCAATAGGTCAATTAAAATGAAAACGACAGCGCAGTTAGAGTTAACTAATAACATAACAAATAAAATAATTTTGTGAAATAAAATAGAATTACAAAACATAATCAGAAGTTAGCAATCAGCAAAAAAATTGAAGGTGGCATGTTAAAAGATAAAAATGGGAAATCAAACAAGGTGTTTCAATAATAGTAATAATTGCCATAAGTCTAGCATCAGATCACATTTTCTCACATGTACAGTTGAAGTTTCTCTCTCACACACTGTCACATTAAAACTGTGGCTTGTGACACCTTGAGTTAGTGTTAGCTTAACTGGCTTAAAAGAAAAACACTCTCGAATGACACCTTAAAAGGGCTTTAAAAGTGAAAGAAAGTGGGCTGTTCAGTCGAGTGCACAGAAAGAGCATGAGCCTGCTGAATAAACACCCTCCGCCTCCCAGCAGCATCCGATGGCCCATCCAGATAAAGAGGAGCACACATCATCAGCATTTTACCTCTGTGCTCTTTAATGGGCAGGACAAACTCTGAATCCACTGCCTGTCGATGCATTTTATAGCTGCAATCAGACTAGGACCTGATGACTGTAGTTTTTGTAGACAAAATAGCCCTGCTATTGGCTAGATTGGAAATTGAATTTATAATGATCTCTAGTGAGTCTTTCTTGGTTGACTGCTGACTCTTGATATAGTCATGTTTTTCTAGCGCATTCAGATCATTATCTCAAATTAATTCTATTTAGTTTGAATGACCACATAAATTCCCATACGAACGGCAATTGAAAATATCCCGGATACTTATTTACTCACAGAATTGTATCAGAGAAAGAATCAAACGGTTGTGTGTACTATAAACTGTAATTCATTACGTAAACTGCATCACCATCAGCAAATTAGACCGTAAAAGTAAAAGGTTTCTGGGGGGAGTGAGTGCTAGAGATTGGATACCTCTCTCATTTATACTGATTTAATCCAGGAAGAGAGATAAATCTGTGAAAAACTGCGACACTGGTCAAGTTTAGTCACAAGATGGAGACAAAACTGCAAAACTGTTTCTGCAGACAGGATAGGAGTTGTTGCTGCTGAATGTTTAGGAATATATTGCCACAAAATGAACATTTTGTCATCATTTACTCATGCCCAGTGTCATTCCAACCCCCATATTTTCTGTCTTCTATAAACCCCAAGAATAGCAGGATTTTCAAGCTTCTGTTTAATATACAAGGAAAGTGGATGGTGATTTATGCTGACAATTCCAAAAAGGCCAGGAAAGTATCATAAATAAAAACAGTATCATATATCATTGTGTCATATTCTCTGTTCTTCTGTTCTCTAAATTTATTTCATATTTTGGTCATTGTATGGTAAGTATTACAAACCACATATAAGCTATTCCACTTCAGAAATATGGAAAATACATGTATTTTTATTTACTAATTAATAATTACTATGGAAAGGTTTTTACATTTCTTTTAATATTATTCAATTCTCTTTTTCTGACAATTTTGGTCAGTTACCACTGACATCATTGGACCAAAAAGAAAAAGGAAAAGAAAA